>NC_044310.1:210172447-210472447 GCF_007474595.2 Lynx canadensis | reverse complement strand
CAGAGTGAAATTCAAGTAAAATCAACGTACCCGCGTGGTGGTGGCGTGCCCACACTTGACCCCTCACTCTGCCCCTCTGATGTGTCCTGTGATCTGTGAGCCTAGATACAATAAAGCTGATCTTTCAGAGACCTGCTACCACAAAATAGTCCAATATTACTTTACCCAAGACTTACTGTAAAGTACCGAAAGCCTTTAAAAATGTCTTGAAAATGTTTCAGCAGCAGCAAAGTGATGATAGCATATCTCTTTATTCCACTGTGGCTAAGATGGCTTTGCATCAGCCTCTGTCCCTCCATCCCTCCCTCTTTCTGTCCCCTCTCCCCTGTCCTCCCTTTTTATTTTGTCTCTACTTATCCCTAAATTGCCATTGATTATGGCCACTAAGAAGATGATAGTTTTCTTTCTTTAGTGGAGACGTGTAATCTTGAGGAACAGTTCTAAACCTTTCTATAGGTTCTATACTAGTTGCTCCATGGACATATGAAATGATAAAATTAAAACAATTATTTTCTTTTTGCTTTTTTAAATTAAACTTTTAAAAATGTTTGTGCAATTGTGGTTTTACATGCAGCTGTGAGAAAGGAAAGAGAATTATCATGTATACCTTTTATCAGATTGTTGGTTCACACCTTCACTCCCTTTGGAGCTCTTCGGGCAAAATCTGAAACTGGTTCCCAACACACAGAGAGTAAAGAGAGACTGAAGAAAGCAGCAGGCCATTCCAAATTGGTAGATGGCAGCTACAATAAGCAAGAGAACTTACTTATGAAGCTTGTCTTGCGAGACTGCAAGAGCAGTAGATTTTCACACCTGTCTCTAGAATCTTCAAAGTATATATGGAGGTCTCAGCAGGGTTCAGTCACAAATCAGTCCAGACGGCCTCAACAACACATTGCAATCTCAAGGCTAGGTCCTTGGGGCCGCTTCTAGCACAGGGAAGACAAGCACTATGAACATCCCAAGGATGTAGAGGGGATGAGGTCTAGCTATCAGGTCAACCAGCAGATGCCCTCTATGACTTCCTCCAACACTAGTTTACCCTAATGGTAACATGTTGCAAAATCTAACGCACGATATCACAACTAGGATACTGACATATGTACGGCCAAGATACACAATATTTCCACAACTGCAAGGATTCTCATGGTGCCATTTTATATCCACACTCACTTCCCTCCTGCTTCCAGCCTTTCCCTGGCAACGGCTCTCCCTTTCTACAATTTTGTTATTTCAAGTGTGTTATTTATATATATAAATATGAAAATACAAATATATTATATATAATATAAAATACATGTATGTAGATAGATAGGTATGAAAATGTAACATTGAAATTGCTTTTTTCACTCAGCTCAATTCTTCAGCGAGACATCTAGGTTGTTGCTTATATTGATAGTTTACTTTTTTTTCTTTCTGAATAGTATTCCATGGTATGGATGTTTAACCATTCACCCATTGAAGGACGCCTATGTCGCTTCTGGTTTTTGATTGTGATGAATAAACCTACTATGCCTGCTATAAACATTCAAGTAAGGATGTTGTATGAACATAAGACTTCGTCTCTCTGAGACGAATACCCAGGGGTGAAATTGCTGGGTCATGGGGCTGTAGCACGTTCAGTTTTTTACGACACTGCCAAACTGCTTCCAGAGTGATTTTTCCATTTTCCACTCCCACCCGCAACAGATAAATGATGAGCGACTCATTTTCTCTGCATCCTCACCGGCCGGCACTTGATCTTGTCAATATTTTTTACTTTAGTCATTCTGATGATAGGTGTAGAGTGAAATATCATTGTGGTATTAATTTGCATTCCCTAATAGATAATAAGGTTGAATATCCTTTCATATGCTTATTTGTCATCAGTAAATTCTCTTCAGGGAAACTTGTTTGTCTTTTGCCCATGTTCCAGTGGGATGGTTTTTTGTTTGTTTGTTTGTTTGTTTGTTTGTTTTTTACAGTTGAGTTTTGGGGACAGTTAAAAATATATTGTAGATACTAGTCTTTTGTCACATAGATGTCTTGCAAATACCTTCCCCCAGCGTGTACCTTGTCTGTATTCTCTGAATAGGGTCTTTCTCAGAGCAAAAGATATTAAACTCAATGTAATGTATCAAATTTTGTCTGTATAGATTGTGCAGTTGCCAAGTCTAACAACTTTGGCCTAGCCGTGGATCCCAAATATTTTCTCCTATGTTTTGAACTAAAAGTGCTATAGTTTTATATTTCACATCTCAGTCTGAGATTCATTATAAGTTCATTTTTGTATATGCTGTGAGACTTGGTCAATGTCCATTTTTTTTTAACATAGGAATGTCCGATTGCTGCAGCACTATTTGTTGAAAAGGCTCTCTTTCCTCCATCGAATGGCTTTTGCAGCTTTGTTAAAAATCGATTGCGCACATTTGTGTGGGTCTATTTCCGGTGTCTCTCTTCTGTTCCATTGATCTATCTATTCTCCCACCCATACCACACGGTCTTAATTAACGTTAACGACATGATAAGCCTTGAATTCAAGTAGGCTGATTTCTACCACTTTATTCTTCTTTTTCAAAATTGTTTTAGCCATGCTACTTCCTTTGTCTTTCCTTGTAAACTTCTACAATAATCTTATCTACATCAAAAAAAAAAAAAAAACTTGCTGGGATTTTTGCAGAAACTGTGTTAAACCTAGATACGAATTTGGGGAGAAGTGACACTTTTACTATGTTGAGCCTTCTAATTCATGAGCACAGTATGTCTCTCAATTTATTTGGAGTGTGATTTCTTTCATCAGTATTTTGAGTTTTTAGCCAGAAGTCCTGTGTATGTTTTGTTTGATTTACAGCTAAGCCTTCCATTTCTGGAGTAAATTTAAATGGCAATGTATTTTTAATTTCAATGTTCATGTTCTCATTACCAGTATATAGAAATACAATTGGTTTCTGGGTGTTGACCTTGTATTTTGCAATCTTGCAATTTTTTAGCTCTAGGCTCTACATAGACAATTACATATTCTGAAGGCATGAGCAATTTTATTTCTTCCTTTCCATTGCTTAGACTTTTTATTTCCTTATTCTGCCTATTACACTGGACAGAACTTCCAGCATTACAGTTGAATAGATACGACATCCTTGCCTTGTTTCCAGTCTTCGGGAGAAATAATTCAGTCTTTCACCGTAAATATAAGTATAATGTTAGCTCTCGGGTTTTGATGGATGTTTTTAATCAAGTTCAGGAAGTCCCCCTCTATTCCTATTTTTCTAAGAGTCTTCTTTATCATAAATGGCTCTTCAATTTTGTTTGATACTTTTTCTGCACTGATTGATGTGATCGTGTATTTTATTTTCTTTCTACCTGTTAACATGGCGGTTTATGTTGACTTTCAAATACGAACTACCCTTGTATCCCTGAAATAATCCTCAGTTAGTCATGGGTGTATAATTCTGTGTATATATTGCTGAATTATGTTTGCTAGTATTTTGGTAAGGATTTTTGTATCCATGTTCATGAATAACACTAGTCTATAGTTTACTTTCTGTCTCTCTAGTTTTGCTATCAAGGCATACGGACCTCAAAAAATAAATTGGGAAGTATTTACTTCTCTTCTATTTTCGGGAAGATATTATGTTGAATTGGTGTTATTTTTTTCTTTAAGTATTCATAGAATTCTCCAGTGAAACCATCTGGGCCTGGAAAGTGTTTTAGGAAGGGTTTTCCTTTCTTACAAATGTCCTTACTAGTTACAGGGCTGTTCAAATGACTTGTTTCAAATTGGGACAGTTTAGATAATGTATTAGTTTCCTAAGCCTTCCATAACAAAATGCCACTAACTGAGGGACTTAGAACAGAAATGTATTGTCTCACAGTTCTGGAAGATAGAAGTCCAAAATTAAGGTGTCAGTAGAGTTGTGCTCCCTCTGAAACTTGCAAGAGAAGGATCCTTCATTGGCTTCTGGTAGTCCCAGACACCCCTTGGCTTATGGAAGTGTAATTCCAATCTCTGCTTCCCTCATCACATGGCTCTCTCCCCGTGTCTCTTCATATCATCTTCACTCTACATGTGTGCATATCCAGATTTCCCATTTTTATAAGGACATCTGTCATATTGGATTAGGGCCCACCCCAATGACCTCATCTTAACTTGCTGAGATCTGCGAAGGCTTTGTTTCCCAATGTATTCACATCCTGAATTACTGGGGGTTAGGATTTCAACATATCTTTTTTGGGAGAACACAATTCAACCCATAACAAGGACTTTGTGTTTTTCAAGGAATTGGTCCTTTTCATCTAAGGTGTCAAATTTACATGTGCAGAGTTGTTCACAGTATTCTCTTATTTATCTTTTGATGACTGCAGGATCTGTGATGACCCCCTATTACCGACTAATGCCAGTAATTTGTACCTTCTTGGTTTTTGGTCCATTTTGCTAAAAGTCTGCCAACTTTATTGATCTTTTTAAAGATGCATCTCTTTGTTTCATTCATTTTTAAATTGTTTTTCTGTTTCAATTTCATTGATTTCTATTCTTTATTATTTCCATCCCTTTTCTTGATCGAGGTTTATTCTGCTCGTTCTTGGCTAAGTGCTTGAGGAAGGAGCTTAGATTATTGATCTGGGAATTTTTCACTTTTCTAATACGTGCATTGACTATGATAAATTTCTCCACCTGGTTAACTATTTCCACAAATTTTGATATGCTGTATTTTCATCTTCGGTGGATTCATTGTGTTTTTAAAAGTGTTCTTTAAAGTTTATTTATTTATTTTGAGAGAGAGAGAGAGAGAGAGAGAGAGAGAGAGAGAGAGAGAATCCCAGCCAGGCTCTGCACTATCTGCACAGAGTCCGACATGGGGCTCAATCCCATGAACCATGAGATTACGACCTGGGCTGAAACTAAGAGTTGGATGTTTAACCTACGGAGCCACCCAGAAGCCCCTAAAATTTTTTTGAGACTTCTTCTTTGACCCATGCATTATCTATAAGTGTGTTGTTTAGTTTTTAAGGTTTGGATTATTTTTCTGTTCTTGATTTCTTCTCTATTCCATTGCAGTTGGGGAACACAACCGTATATGCTTTCAATTCTTTTAAATTTGTTGGAATTTGCTTTGTGCTCTAGGTTATGGTCTATCTTGGCTTCTGTTCCATAGACACTTTTAAAAAACTGTGTATTCTGCTCTATTTAGGTGCAGTGCTTTCTAAATTTCATTGGATCTTATTGGTTTATGATTCCATTAAGTCTTATATCCTTGACGATTTTCTATCTAGTTTATCAATTGTTAAGAAAGAGTGGTTGAAGTCTGTAACTATAATTGTGGATTTGCCTATTTCTCCATTCTGTTCTATTAGTTTGTTGCTTCATATATTTTGCAGCTCTGTTGTTCGGTATGTACATATTAAGGGTTGCTATGTTTTCTTGGTGGGCTGACCTTTTCATCACTATATAATCTCTCTCTCTGTCTCTGGCAATTTCATTTGCTCTAATGTCTATTGTACCCAATGTTAACATAGTCACACATGCTTTCTCTTGAATAATGTTTGCACGATATATATTTTTCCACATTTTCATTTCACCCTTCTTATATAGTTCTATTTGAAAATAATTTCTTACAGACAGCATATAATTGGTCAAGTTTTTATTCCACTCTGCCAGTTTTGGTCTTTTAATTGTATTTAGACCATTTATACTTAATGTAATCATCAATATACTAGGGCTTAAGATTGGCATTTTATGTTTTTTTTTGTTTTCTCTCTCTTTTTTTTTGTTTCCTTTTACCGGCCTTACTGTGGTTACTTAGCATTTTTATTATTTTAATTTCATTCATCCATAATGTTTTGAGCGTATCTATTTATATAGCTTTTCTTAATGATTTATTACATATTGCATTATATATATATATATATATATATATATATATATAAAACTTATCACAGTCTACTGGTATTTTCAATTTATCAGTTTGAGCACAATATAGAAATCTAAAATCTCATATGTCCCTTTATCTTCTTCCTTTTATAATATAACTGTCTGACATGTTTCCTCTACATACATTTGGAAGCATATCTGAGATCATTTATAATTTTTGCTTTGTCAAATATAATTTAGAAAATTTGAAACAAAATAAATACTTTTGTATTTACCATACTACTGCTGATGGCGTTCTTCTTTTCTGATGTTCCAAGATTTCTTCCTTGTAATTTCCTTTACATTTAGAGAAACTTCCTTAGCCATTCTTTCAGGGTAGGTCTATTGGTGACAAATTATCTTAGTTTTCATTCATCTGAAAATGCCTTGATTTCATTTTCATTTCTGAATAATATTTTCACTGGACAATGGATATTGTGTTGACAGCTCTTTTCCTCAGTATTTGAAAAATGTCGTGTCACTAACTTCTGTCTCCATGGTTTCTGATAAGAAACCCACTGTTATTTGAACTGTTTTCCTTGATGGGTAAGGCAATCTTTCTCCATGACTGCTTTCAGTATTTTGCGCATGTCCTTAATTTTCAGAAGTTTGTGATGGGCCTTAGTGTGGATTTCTTTGTGTTTATCATGTTTGGATTTTTCTCAGCTTCTTGAACCTACGCTTTATGTCTTTTGCCAAATGTACGAATTTTTCAGCCATTTTTCTTCACACGTCCCAGAGGCTCTGTTGCTTTTGTTTTTTAAGTCTATTTTCTGTATTTCTATGTTCAACTTAGATGATTTACAAAATTTCATCTTCCAGCTCACTAATTTTTCTCCTCCACCCTCTTCACTGTTCTGTGAAATCATCCATTTAGTGTTTTATGTTGATTGTTGTATATTTAAGTTTTAATATTTCCCTTTGGCTTTTCTTTATGTATTCTATTGGCTTCTATTGTATTCTCTCAGGCTGTCTTTCAATCTCTCATTCATTTCAAGTGTGTTTGTAGTTGCTCATTGAAGCAGTTTTATTACGGATACTTTAAATTATTTGTCAGATAATTATAGCATCTCTGTCATCTCAGTGTTGGCATCTATTGATTTTTTTTTTTTCATTCAGTTTGGAGTCTTCCTGGTTCTTACTATGCTGAGTAATTTTCTACCAAAGTCCTTGCATTTGGGGTATTATGTTAGGAGACTGTGAATCCCATTTAAAGATTTGTTTGTGTTGACTTCTTTCGGTGCTGCTCCTACAGGACAAAGGGGCTGGGTGGGGAGGTGATGTTGCCTCATTGGTGCTAGGTAGGGATGAGTCTAGGTTCCCCTCTTGACTTTCTCTGACACTTGAGCGAGAGGGATGTCCTCCTTGCTGCTAGATATGGATGGGGGTTCAGGCTTCTCACTAGTCCTAAGCTTCCATCACTAGTCTGGTAGAAGTGCCTAGGTATCGTTTCCCATGTGGTCTCATTGCTTCTGGGTGGTGGCAAAAGATGTGATTCTCCCACCCCGCCATGCCTAATGAGGGTGGGGGGGAGGCATCATTACTGCTGTGCTGTATGAAAATACAGGTTTCATGGACACCAAGATGGGGAGGGATGGCTACAAATGCCTGGCTCCCTACTCAGCCTTCTCTGACACCAGCTGAGCTGGGGAATTGGGATTCTTCCTTAGAGCCTCGAAACAGTAGAATCTGGGTTTCCCACTTGTCTTTTGATGGTGTTGGGAAGATGGGACTACGGGATGTGTGTGTGTGTGTGTGTGTGTGTGTGTGCGTGTGCATGTGTGTGTGTTCAGCCAGAGCATCGCCATCACTATCTGCAAATCTTCTGTCTTGTTAAACTGCCCCTTTTCTGGTCCTATGGCTAGAGAGAGGAGAGGTGTTTTGCCTGCACCCACCGACATTTCCAGTTTGCCAACTTCTTCCGCCCCACATCTGGGATATGTGCAGCCAAAAGAAAACCGAGGAACTCCCCACAATGTCAGTCCTTGTGGCCCAAGTTCCCTAGCTTGTCTGCCTTCTTCTGTGTACCTTTGTGTCTTCTTCTATTTTATAATCTCCAGAGTTTTTAGTTGCCCTCACCAGGAGAATAGGGCAAATACACACACTCCATCTTCCCATTTGTGGAAGCTCTCTGATTTTCTTTTAATATATATATATTTTTTATAATGAAAAAGGATCAGAGTCAGCAGTGTCCTCTCAAAAGTCATTTGTTAACACCGACGTCTTTCTTCTGAAAACGAATGTCATTTTTGCTCAAGGAGATACTGAAGCAGGCCCTTGGGGATTTCTCTGACGGCCCTTCCTTCCAGGGCCTGGGTGCTGGCCTCTGATGGATGACCACAGTCATGGGTTTGGAGACCTCTATGTGCACACAAGCTTCTAGCAGGCAAGAAGTGAGTGAGTCACAATTAAGCGAAATGAGTTAGATGAAGAATTTGAGAAGCAAAAACAGGAAGGAGAGGCCACGTAAAGAAAGACTAGTTGCGAGATCAAGGACAGTATTGCTCTGACTTATCAGCCAATTACATGGTAGAAGACACCAAAAATAACATCAGATCTAGCAATGCAGCCAAGGGAATGGTGCGCGACCAGTGGGGATTGTGGGCATTGCCAGCAGTAGAGCGCGAACGAGGGAAAGTGGGTGAACAACTTCAGGGCTGAGACCCGCCGCACCCCAGAGGCAGAGGGGAGGAGACGCGACGGCAGGGCGGGGGGGAGAGAGACATTCAGAGTCCCCTCTGCTGGGCTCCGGGAGAGGCCGGGAAAGCTCCGAGGGAGCCTCGAGCGCCCTGGACCGGGGCTGCGGCGGCGGAGGGCAAAGGGCTGGAGCTCGGGCCCAGCGAGCCAGCGCGATCGGAGGGGCGACGGGGAGGGGAGCTCCCAGCGGTCGCGGCGGGCAGCGCTTCCCGGCCGGGGCGGAGCGTGTCCCCGACAGCGGTCCCAGCCTGCGCGCGCCCGTCCGTGCGCTCCGGGCACCGGCTCCTCGCGCCAGACTTCCGTCCTTCGCGCGCGCTTGCCGCCTTTCTCCCCCGCGCGCGCGTCGCCAATGGATGGCAACTGCCTGCTCTCCGTACCGAGGTAAGACCCGCTTCCCCCTTGGCCCCACCCAGTGGCCCTCGAACTCCGTCGCGCGCCCCCGGTCGCTCCCGAACTTGCTCCAGGGACTCCAGGGTCTGAGCTCGGCTTGGTCTGGCCCCGGCCGAGCGAGCGGCCCCCGGGGGACGGTGGGCCCCCGTCTAGTGCACCACCGGGCGCGGAGCTGGGTGCGGCCTGCGCGCCGGGGCGGCTCGGGGTCGGGAGACAGCCCGGGCCCGCCTCGGGGGTCGGGGCCGGGGTCGGCTGTACGCGGCGGGAGCCAGACTTTCCGTGGGCACAGCCTGCGCGGGTTTCGCGCCCTGTGGGGGGACGGGCTCCTAGGTGGGGATGAGCCGAGGAGGAGCGAGACCAGGGCAGAGTACCCCATCCCCGTGCATTTGGATCTGGGCAAGGGGGTGCGAAGGAGGAGGGGGTTTGCCCCTAATCCCCGACGGCACCCAGGCTGCGCCCCACCGAGACCTGGGACGGCAAGACCCGGTCCGCTCCAGTCCCACCCGCCCCAAGCGTCCCCACATCCTAGGCCGGTCTGCGCTGGCCGAGCGCGCCGCCGGCCTCCACCCCAGCCTGGGGTCCCCACGCGGGGTGGGTCGGGGACGCCGCCTCCGACTCCGCCGGGTGGGTGCAGCGTGTTTCCCTGGGAGGCGTCTCTTCCGGTCTCCTTCTCTCCCTTTGCCCCGGTTCCGCGCTCCCTCAGACTCAGTCCTTTGCGAATTTGGGAAACTGAGATTTTTATATTTCACCCCCCATAAACCTTAGCGGTAAACTGAGGCTGGAGCGCCGCCATTCCCTGAGCCGAGCAGGTGGTTTTGCGCTCTTTGCGCAGCTCGCGGAGCGACCACCCCGAGCTCGGCTGCGGGAGGGGGGTGCGAGGGTCTCACTGCCGCCCGCACAGCCCCACCTCTCCTAGGCGAGGGGCTTATAGGTGTCGCTCATCTTGTCATCCCCTACTCCCCCCCTTTCCCCCAAGCACACTTCTAGGCAGTTCCAGCCGAGATGATGAGGCACAGGAATAAACATTTTTCAGCTCGCATTCTTGGAGAGCAGCGAAACCCAGCATCCAAGGGCGAGGGCACACATGCAGCCGATACTATATTGCCAAGCGGCCAAGATGGGGATGAGAGTCGAGGGGGGGTGGGGGGTGGCAAAGGACCGAGACTGCTTTTCAAGCGCGTTGAAGGCTGCCATCTAGAGACTTGAAGTCTTTATTTATATTCTGTAATGAAATGGAGCTTTCCCAGCTCCACAGGCAATTTCCTTTTTAAGCATCCCTTTTCGGCGGGGTAGCGAAAGGGTCGGAAAAGGCCCACGGTGGTGTCTATGCCTGGCCTGAAGCTGCTGTAAAGTGAAAAATCTCTAACCCTGGGGACAGACGCGGTCAAACTACCATGAAGTCTTTCCATTCTGCCCTAATGCACGAAAAAGACAGTTAAGACCACAGGAAGATTTTTTTTTTTTTAAGTTATGTGTCTATATATGTACACACACACACACACACACACACACATTGCTACTGATTTTTAGGGAAAAGTGTGAGGCATTTGAAAGTGAAGCCAATTGGGGGTTCCGCTACCTGAGATCATGAGAATTGAAATGGTAAACTGTGTGATTCCCACATTCCAACAGAGACACTTCTGGTAGGAGACGGATTGAGTTAAATGCAAGTTTGCAGATCAAGGGTGCTGGGCCTGAATCAAGATTGTATTCCTATTCAAAAGCTGGGACATTTTATGAAATATTAAAATTCATTCTGCCAATTATTCTTTAACATTATTTCTGTTGCAGTATTGTAAAAAAAAAATGACCTTATGAAGAGCGGACCAACGGGAATGATATTGCTCTGTAAAAATATTAATATTGATTTAATATCAGCTGCAACAAATTAAATTTTGAATTTAAACTTGAATATTTTTGTCCATTCACCAAGACATATCACATTTCCACAAATCGGTGTAGTAATTCAGCTATTTTATCAGCATCCTTACTCATATGAGAGATGTTCAGTTAACTCTAATAGATGAGTTAGTTTGATCCTCTATTTCACTGAATACAAGAAACATAATTTACTTTCTATAATATTTAATTGGAAGCCACAGGCATTGATATACAAAAAATAAAGTAGAATTACGAAACAGTGTATGGAAATACTATATTATTCATACCACTTGTCCACAAAACTTTGAATGAAGAATTGATCACTGGAAACTCTACACAAGCTTTTACAGGAATATGGCAATGGTCAGAAAAAAACAAATTGTGGTCAATCAATATGTGTGCTGTCTAAATATGAAATAATGTTTTCAGTGTTTACTAAATTGAGTGATTATAAATCACTTTTTCTATAAAGAATTATAATGCCATTGAAGAAATTTTGTTTGGCAATGGGGTAGGAAAAAGAAAATGATCTAGCTATACATTGAGTGAATTATAGAATTTTTGGTGTGTTGGCTTTTACATGTTCTGAAATTTTTCAGTGAATCAAAGATATAAACGAAATTTTATTCAAGCAGTTTTTGTCAAGATTGATCTAAAACTTGTATGTGATTCATACACTGTAGATACTTTGAAGCATGTTTTTTTTTTTTTTTGAAGGAATTGTTTATGCTTCTTTGGGTTGTTATACTATATATTACCTTACCTCTGTGAAAACTCCAATTAGTCCTTAATATGACACTTTTAAGTCTACAATACATTATGTGGATCACATTACAGATTTCTTTAAATCACTGGTTGTCAAAGCTGGAAGGTGTTTCCAATAATGGGGCTGAGCTGTGGAAAGATGAAATGTTCCCATGTTAGTTGCGTTATAGGTCCAGACCCCACCTGTATCCTGACTAGTAGTCTAGTTCGAGCGAAAAACATAAAACAAAAAAGAAAAAAACAAAAAGCAAAAAAAAAAAATGAAATCTGAAAGTTTTTAAGATAGTCATTTATTTTACAAAAAGTTTATTTGATTTGCTAAGGTGGCAAAACTAAGTATTATGAAAATGAAAGAGAATCCCAGGACTCTTCACCCAAGATGTTCCATGCCGTGGTACCCTGCACCACAATATAGTAACTACTGGTGATGGACGGAAGGGTACCCTCACTTGCATTGGTAACTGGCGTGTGTAAATTAAGGTTTATATTTTATGAAGTGTTAGCCTATGTATGAAATTGTTTGATCAGTCACATCCCTGTGAGTGAATACGACAGATATAATCATCCCCACTTCCTAGTTGAAAAATTTGAAGGAAAAGGAAATTAAATGAAGAAAATAATTAGATTTAAAAAGCCACGCAGTAGTATGTAGCAAAACTGAGTCATCCACAGAGTTCTTCTGGCTTCAGGTTTAATTTCCTTTCTTGTATTGATTAAAAATCCATACCTTTTTTTTTTTTTTTTTTCAAAAGGGGGGAAAAAGATTCTGATGCACAGTTGGGACCAACACTGGTATCATTAGAACACATGGGGGCAGCCTAAAAGCAAGGTCATCTTTTAAAGCCGACAAATACTGAAAATGTCATTTTTGCAAACAGAAATAATTTGTCACCTTGATCACATCTAAAGTTGAATTTGAAGTTTCAGAAAGGGGACGTCTCATTTCCTAAATCACTTGGATTTTTTATACTGTACTATTTTTTTTTTATTTCATTTCGTTTGGCTTACTGGATTCTATTTCAGTAATGCTTTTACATGGCACTTTGAATGAGTAACTTATCGAACAAAGATCGACTTTTGAAAAAAATAAACTCTTTTGATTTAGATTTCCTGTGAGTTTATTTTAACCAAACCTCGGTTTAACCTAGCAACATTTCACTGCAACCCGCCAGAATCTCCAGGCTTTTCTCTAGGAATGCTGGTTCTGGAGAAAAACAACTAGATTTTTTTCTTTTTAATGGAGCAAACAAGGTAATACTATAAACTAGACTATGGTCTTCTATCAAGTTTTTATTGAAAGGTTATCTGTTTTCGAATTTATACAAAAAGAAAAAAATCAATAGGACATGACATTTCTGTGTCCTAGATATCTGAAACTCTCAGAAAAGATGAATCCATCACTCCTCTAACAATTTGAGGATCAAGGACAAACAACAGACACTGTCTTAAATTTAGTATAAACTGAAGGCCATTCTCATTCCTGGAAATCACAGTCTCTTCAAGAGCAGTGCTGATGTGACCACATTCTCCAACTCAGAATTTTCAAGGAAACATGACCCAAGAGGTACTATTTCCTTTAGAGAAAGAAACTGGGAATTAGTCAGTCCTGGT
Source organism: Lynx canadensis (assembly GCF_007474595.2). NCBI lineage: Eukaryota > Metazoa > Chordata > Mammalia > Carnivora > Felidae > Lynx > Lynx canadensis. The sequence goes on along the minus strand of NC_044310.1, from coordinate 210,459,216 downwards.
ACTGAGGACTCTGAGATCCACATTGCTGCAGCATAATAGGTATCTGAAGAAGAGACAGAAACTCTGAAGGCAATTTACCATAAAAACAATATTATAAAGAGTCTAGAAGTCCACCGATAATCCCACATTTCACATACGCTTTTAGGGGCCCCTGGTATCTGTCCATGTGGTTCCTTTAGTATAAAATATGTATCTGATACCCAATAATCAGTTTTTAAATAAACTGTTAGAGCTCTTCTCATTCACAAGGGGTTGCCTTTGTCTGGTACGATTCATTTTAATGGGGTTTTATTCTGTGCATGAGAGTAACAGCTATGGAGACTTGCAAAGTGGTGTATTTGATGTCAGGAGACCTAGTGTTTAGTCCTGTTCTGGAATTGATGGCTGTGACTAGGCAAGTTGCTTGACCTGTGGCTCTTCTGTCTTCTCCTGGATGTAGTGATACAGACCCTGAGTATGCTACTCTGCTGGGTCGCTTTTATTTCTAACCCACAGTGTTATAGACTTTACCGAAACAATGACTCTCAATTGGGCCTGATATGGATGGACATCTCATTCTCCCAAAAGTGACAGATGAAGTTAAGGCATTTAAAGAAACTGAAGCGATATACCCATCCAAAAAAAAAGTCCAGCTTAGAGAATGGATTGGTTCATTTTTAACTGAAAAAATGTTTCTTTATTTTGACAGAGAGAGGGAGAGAGAGAATCCCAGGCAGGCTTCGCGATGTCCTTGCAGAGCCTGATGTGGGGCTCGATCCCATGAACTGAGATCATGACCTGAGCTGAAATCAAGAGTTGAATGCTTAACCTACTGAGCCACCCAGGCACGCTGGTTGGTTTATTTTTAATGCCTCCCCATAGGGAGAGCAGCATAATGTTCACAGAAGGTATAGCAAAATCTTTTTTTTTTTTTAAAGAATTTTGCACGGCGATTAACATCCTGCTTCTACCACTTGGCAGTTATTGGTTATCCACACTGGGGCAACCATTATAAGAATTGAGATAGTATGTGTGACACACATTGAGCAGTGAACCTTTGTCTTTTGCTGCTTATCATACTTAACAAACTCCTCTAAGTACGTGTGTTTCATGATCGATTTTTAAAATCAGTGCTGATGAACAGCGCACATAAGTCAGACAGGAAGCATACCTTAGCTGATATTGGCATATCTACTCCAGCTTTCTCTTGGTTTATCTTTTTTTGTCCTTTCACTCTTAACCTGTCTAAATCTTCGTATTTAATTTATTTCTTATAGACAAGCTATCTTCCTTTAAAAAAAATCCCATCTGATAATCTCTTTTAATTAGTATGTTTAGACCATTCATATTTATTATGATTCTAGAAAGTCTGGATTAAAATTCACCAACTAGGGGCGCCTGGGTGGCGCAGTCGGTTAAGCGTCCGACTTCAGCCAGGTCACGATCTCGCGGTCCGTGAGTTCGAGCCCCGCGTCTGGCTCTGGGCTGATGGCTCAGAGCCTGGAGCCTGTTTCCGATTCTGTGTCTCCCTCTCTCTCTGCCCCTCCCCCGTTCATGCTCTGTCTCTCTCTGTCCCAAAAATAAATAACCGTTGGAAAAAAAAAATTAAAAAAAAAAATTCACCAACTAACTAGCTATTTTCTGTGTGTGTTATCTATTTGCTCCTTTTTTCCTCTTTTCTGCCTTCCTTTGGGTTGAGAATTCCTTAATGATTCTATTTTATCTTCTCTATTAATTTACTATTTATATTTTTTCTGTCCAAAACACTTCCTTTAACATTTCCTATAAGGAATGTCTCTTGGCAATGACTTTTCTCAGTTTTTGTTTGCCTGAGAAAAATGTCAATTTTTCCTTTACTTCTTGAATCATTTCTTATGAGTATACCTTTCTGGGTTGGCAAGATATTTTTTCTTTCATTGTTTTAAAGATGACGCTTTATTGCCTTCTGGGTTTACGGTTTGTGCTAAGAAACGGTTTTCATTCTTATTTTGGCTCCTTTCAATGTTACCTGTCCTTTTTTCCTGCCTGCCTTCAAAATTTTCTTTTTAATCTCTTATTTAGAGCAGTTTGAATGTGATAGGCCAAGGTGGGGGGAGGGAGGGGGAAGGGTGTGTGCACACGTGCACCTGTGTGTTGCATTTATTCCACATGGTGTCCTCGGAGCTTCTTGGATCTGTAGTTTGGTGTCTGTTAATAATTCTGAAAAAAATAAATACGTGATCTCTTAATGTGTTTCCTACCCTGTTCTCATTCTGTCTGTCCCCTCCAGATTTCCGACAGTACATATATCAGGATACAGCTCTTGGATACTCTCTTCTGGCTTGGTTTTGTTAGTTAGTTAGTTAGTTACTTAGTTTTATTAGTTACTTAGTTTTATTCTATTGTTTATCCTTTTGTTTAAGTAGTTTGTATTGATCTGCTTCAAATTCATTGACTCTTTACTCAGCTGAGTTGATTCTACTGAAGAAATTATTAGAGGAATTCTTCATTCAATTATAGTGGTTTGCATTTCTAACATTTTCATTTGATTTTTCCTCTACCGAAATTACCCCTGTGAGCTTGCACGCATTGTACCTTTTCCACCAGAGTCATTAACCTAATAATCATTATTTTGAGTTTTTTGCCAGATAGTTGAACATCTGTGACATAGTCACATCTGGTTCTATTGGTTGCTTTGTCCATCCCTCGGAAGTGGTTTTATTCCCCCTACCTTTTCACATGATGTAAAGTTTTTTTTTTATTAAAAGCCAGACATCTTATCTATACAAGTGTGATAGAGTTTCCCCGAGTGGAAACTGGAAGTAAGTGCAATTATTTTATTCCTGTTTTAAAGGTGAAGGAAGTTAAGCTTAGTAGGGTTAAATGGCTTGCCCAAGATCACTCAATTAGTGAGTGACAGAGTCAGAATTTGAACCCTGCTTTTCATATTCCAGTGTGTGAAATGTTATATCACTACATCACTGCCCTTCTTAATTTCATGATACATGTACATTCCCACTATGGAGACCTAGAACTTATTCGTGCCACATGGTTTCATTTATTTCAGATAGTTTTTAACTCCTATTCTAAGAAAGTTACCGAAGCATATATAATGATGAGTAAGAAATCATTCTTGCCTTTGATGAGCCTAGTATATAATTTCAACATGCCATTTTTTTCTAAATGTCTTTTGATTCAATCTTTCTCAAAATATGGTTTCCAAATCAAAAGCAGCTGTGAAGACAGGTGGATACTGTAAGAGATTTTGACACAAAATTCCTGCAGAGGAAAGCAGTGGAAACCCAGCACATGACAGCCAGTGGAGTCAAGCCCATGAATTAAAAGTTTGTGTTTGTTCCCAAAGAGGTCTAAGAATCCAGGCACCAAAACCTCTACATGCACACCAAGCCGCATTCTGCGTGAAACAGAAGAGGTGACTTATTTGGACATATGGTTTGACAGAATTCCTCTCTAAAAAAAATAATTTACAGACCACTGTGCTTCTTTTTGTTCCTTCGATTTAAAATACACACCACATCACCAAATTATTGAAACAGTTAACAGAACTCCTTCGGGGAGCCATGGTTTTAGAAGTACAAGTCAGTTTAAAAAAACATAAAGGTGTTATATTAGTTTTCTATTTTGCTTTAACAAATTGCCACAAAATCAGTGGCTTAAAACAATACAAATATATTATCTTAAAATTCTGTATGTCGGAAGTCTGCCATGGATGTCACGGGAAACAAATCAAGGTGTTGACAGGACCGCATTCTTTTCAGGAGGCTCTATGGAGGAATCTGTTTCCTTGCCTTTTCTGACTTCCACAGGCTGCTTGTAGTGTTTGCCTGATGGCACCTTTCCTCCATCTTCAAAGCCAGCAATGGTAGGTTGAGCTCTTACATCATGTCCTTCTGACTTCTGACCTCTTCTTCTGCCTCCCTTTTGCACTTTTAAGAATCCTGATGATTACACTGGGATCCATCCAGATTATCCAAGATAATCTCCCTACATCAAGATCAGCTGATAAGTAACCTTAATTCCATCTTGAAACTTGATTCTGCTTTGCCATGTAATAACATATGCACGGGTTATGGGGATTTGACCATGGACATCTTTGGGGGCCCATTACTCTTTCCACCACAGGGATTAATTTAACTAAAACATTCATCGTACTGGCTCTGAAAGAGCACTTGAGATTCTACTAAGAGTGCCCCCTTTCTCTCTCTCCCCTTCTTCTTTCTTTTGTTTCTTTTAAAAAAAAATTATTTTAGAGAGGGAGAGAGCCCACAAGCAGAGGAGAGGGGCAAAGGGAGAAAGCGAGAGAGAGAGAGAGAGAGAGGGAGAATTCCAAGCAGGCTCGATCCCACAATGCTGAGGTCATGACTTGAGCCAAAATCAAGAGTCAGATGCTCAACTGACTGAGCCACCTAGGTGCCTGTCTCCTCCTTCTTTCTTAAATAAAGGAGAAAAGTGACAGGATGGTTGGTTTCTTCACTGCGATATGTGAATCATTCATGTAGCTGGGCCATCCTCAAGTTTATTTAAGAACATAAGGCCAGATAGAAGTGGACTTGGAGACCTTAAAGAATTCACTCTTTGGCACATCTGTTTGTTGCAATGGTCATTAAAGCTATCCAGCAAATATTTCCTGCTGTCTTCCTAAGTGTGGGGAAGGATTACACTTGCTCATCTCCTTGGTAGAAGGTATGGCCATCTGATTTGTTTGGGTCAATGCAAATTGTGCAGAAGGGGCATGTCTCTTCCAAGTGGAAGTGTTAAAGAGGGCATGTATGATTTGCTTCATTTCTCCAGCTTTCTGCCATGGTGTATAACATATTTCGTGTAGTTGCTGCTCTATCAGCCTGAGTTTTGGACCGAGCACAGCTTGAAGCAGAGGTCTCAGCCAGTCCATGATGGATGGGTAACATGAGCAAGACACAGACCTTTGTAATGTTAATCGTCTGATATTTTGGAGGTTTTCAAAACTGCACAGTAACCTGACCCGTTGTGCCTGACCCTGTCACTTTCAAGGTTGAAATGGTAGGTAGTCTGATGGGCTATTGACTGGCTCATGAAGGTTTCCAAGGGACCTCACAGAATTCTCCTTTTGCTCTGGACTTCCATAGATTCTCATCACTAACATGCAGTGATAAGAGGAGGGGATTGGAGAAAGGGAGAAATGGAACTCACCTTGACCACCTGTTGAAGCGGTCAGGAAGCAGGCCCTATGGACCAGCTCCACATAATAGCAATGAAAACTGTGGCCTGTAGGTCTCTCCTCCTGAGGACATGGAAAGTGAACTGGGAATGACACTCATCCTGATATCAGTTCACACCTTGCCCATTTCACAGTCCCACAGAGCTGCTGCTATTTAGGGGTATAATGGCATGCCATGAGCACATTTAACTCATGCAGATTCAATGCTACATGTTCGTTTTCCTTTTTCAAATTTTTTCGTCTCTCTGGCTCTCTCATTATTGAAAAGATGGTAAGCTTATACTTATCTTGTATTTTATTACATATTCTGCATTTCTGTATAGTACACACGTACACGCAAATAACTTCATAAGACTTTTTCACAAAATTCAGCATGCCGTGATTTATGAGCCTCATAAGGGATTTTCAAAGGCCACTTTGACTCCACACCATGTTCAAGATAGGCAGTGACATTAGACCTCCAACTTCACATTAGATGCTTCTAATGCTGCACAGTAATTCTGGTAACATGTCAACAGAAGAGTAACATGTCTGACTGGAGGGTCAGACATCAAGCAACAGTTAGTGAGCAGACACTCACTCCTGACACCGTCAAGATTCTGGGATAGAGCAAGACTGATTTCCTGCTCTCCTCGGAGATCACTGTGGAGGCACGTGGCATTGCCAATGGAAGGAGACGCACTAGGAAGTAGATTCCCACCCGGCACATGCTGACTCAGGTTTCTTGTTTCATTTCCTGAGTGACGTCTCTCAGGCTCACAAAACTGATCAGTTCTCTTATTTGATTGACATGATCGACAGGTGATCCTTAACTTCTTTAAACAATTTCTTAAAAATAACTTCTTAAAACAATTTCTCCCTAACAAGAAATTTACCTATGGGGCGCCTGGGTGGCTCAGTGGGCTCAGCATCCAACTCTCGAATTTGGCTCAGGTCATGATCTCACAGTTTGTGAGATCAAGCCCCGCATCAGGCTCTGCGCTGAGAGTGCAGAGCCGGATTGAGATTCTCTCTCTTCCTCTCTCTCTCTGCCTCCACACCATGCTTGCTCTCTGTCTCTCTCTCTGTGTCTCCAAATAAATAAATAAACCTTAAAAAAATGAAGTTTACCTGTAAAATATGTCCTTTGAAAAGATCAAATGATTTCTCTCTATGCTGGAGAAATGGGAACCCATTGATTATGGGATTTCAGAGCTACAAAAAACTTCAGTAAAGGTCACTTTGCTAAATCCCCTACCTTTACAGATAAAGAAATTGAAGTCATGAAAAGTTAAAATGAATTATTCAAATCATACAGATATTTGGAGGTAGGGCCAAGAATAAAACCTTGAGCTCTTGACTTACCATTGCATTGGATTTTTTTTAAATAATGCTAATAATAAGGCCCAAAACATAGAAGCTCTTGGCATTTTCTGGCACAGCAAACTCGTCTCTCACCCACATCTAAATACCTTCTTTACTTTTCCTCAAGAACTATGATATCTATATAACTGCTCATGTTTCCATTTCAGTTCAGCTTCAGAAATCCCCAAAAACAAATTCAAAATTCAGTTGTAACAAACATGTAGGAGTTTATTGCCTGAATATGTGTGCTGTTTTGAACCATGATACTGACCTTTTGTTATAATTTCTATTTTCCTTAGCCTTGAATTTTAACCTCTGTTTTACCATTTTATTGTATCTATCTTTTCTGTTAGCTGTTACAAGTTCTTCGTGGAACAAGATGGAGTATCCATCATTAAGTCACTCACACAATCAATCATTTTATCTATAAGCAATGCAAAAGAGTAATTTTCCTGTGTATTGGAGGAATTAAATTGATCTGTGGCAAACTGGGACTCATATAAGATAATGGTCTATTTGTATTTAATTAGACTTTCTTTGACGATAGCCTGATTGTATCTGAGAAGTTAGAAGCAGTTTCTTTAAAATGATTATGAGACAATTAAGATTAAAGTAAAGCCAACTGCTTCAGAATAAACATATAACAAAATAGAATGCTAAAGCTTTGTGAGATGTAATTTTTAATTATTTATCAAACACGATGTGGGGCCCCTGGGTGGCTTAGTGGGTTAAGTCTCTGATTTTGGTTTCAGCTTGGGTCATGATCTTGGGTCATGATTCGTGAGATCGAGCCCTGCGTCAGGCTCCTCGCTGACAGTGTGGAGCCTGCTTGGGATTCTGTCTCTCCCTCTCTCTCTCTGCCCCTACCCACTCTCTCTCAAAATAAGCTTAAAAAATAAAATAATAGAAACCCCACAATGTTATCCACACATTTAAAAAATATATCTGTACATATTGGATACCAATTCATATCAAGTATTAGTGCTTAAAAGTGCCCTTTTAAGTTTGGAAATTTTATATTTTAGCATACTTTGTTTAGGTATTAAAATGCATTAAGTAAAAGAGGAATTCTTAAATAGTTGACTTTGCTTCCAGAGATGTAAGGAGACTTCATGATTTTCTCTCTTTATACTTTAATATTAACATAAGTTAAACAACACACTTAATTGCTTTTTGTTCTAAAAATCTATAATTTTTAACACAATAATGAGAACGTAATAAGAATGCAATAAGTAACTTTTGATAGTTAATGCCTATGAATAGATTTATTCATTCATTTACCGCTGGAGTAACCAGTACTCCCACTTAGTTTATGCAAACAATTTATTGCAGTAATTTAAACCAAAAATAACATTCAGGTAAAAAATACAGGACTAGCTGAAGTCATTTTCTTCTATGTGAAACCTTGGCCCAACATGACGAGCTCATTGCTGACTTATGCACTCAGTATAACCTGAAGACTTCTAATTTCTACTTTTTTTTTCTGAGCGAATTAACAGTGCTTCAAAATAGAAATTAAATAGGTGCATACACTTCACCTGTCTAATTATCAACAAGTCAGTGATCTGACCTAGCATTCTGTTAAACCATTAGCCTTCCTTTCTGGCAAAGGAAAAGAAGAAGAAGGAAAAGAAGGGGAAGGGGAAGGGGAAGGGGAAGGGGAAGGGGAAGGAGAAGGAGAAGAAAGAAAGAAAAAAAAGAAAAAGAAAGAAAGAAAGAAAGAAAGAAAGAAAGAAAGAAAGAAAGAAAGAAAGAAAAGTGGTGACTTCATAAGAACCTTGACATTTAGAAAATGAGCTGCAGTTTTATCACATGAATCACTATTAAAAAAGTGTCCAAGAAGGCAATTCAGTATCCAGAGAACATGTTCTCCAGAGAAGCTGTCCTCCCAGCCTTAATCACATCAGCCCATGTAGATCCCAGTCATCCTTCTTGAAGGAGAAAGCATATCAACAAAATATTAATGATGGCATTTTTCTCAGTTTTTCCACGAGGTCTAAGATATTTTCCATAGGATGGACAAGGCACATATAAAGAGGGAGGTGGAAAAGGTGAAGATCTAATCCAAGTTTTAACCTTGAAGACAATATGGGACTGGTATGGTGGTTGGGAGCAAGGAAAAAAAAAATAGTGGGCAAGACTTCCTTGCTTATTTGAGAGGAGGGAATGAAAGCCAGTGATTTGTGTGCCATCTTCATCATGTAAGAATGAGTGGAACCTGGAAAAAGTACCTGGAGTACATTCACGACAAAGAAGAGGAAATGCCATTAAACAGCGAATGCAACTCAGACATCTGATTGGAAACTTTATGTTTAAAAATCATACAACTTATACAAATTAGTTCATTTGATCAGTATTTTAAAAATAAGAGTAAGTATGAATCATGTAAACAACAGATAATGGGTTTGGTGTTGATTGGATTGGAAGATCCAGTTTCCCTGTCAAAATTGTCGTTAACATGGCTCTTTTGGTCACAATATCATAAACAGTGTTAGTTCTGTATTCAGCAGCCCTCATCAATTTTGTTGGTGCTCCCTTTAATTCTTCGACTCTCAAGTCAATCTCTTGTGAAAATATCTGTCACGTCATCACCCTCATTGATTTTTCTCTTCCAAAATTAACTGATCTCACTCTGCCAGACGCTTATTTGGAGATGGTTTGACATGTGAGAAAGAGTTCTCCAACATCATTTTCTTCTTCCCGCATCTTTTTCAAGATTTATTTCAGTTGATTAGCATTTCATTTAGACAAAATCACAACCTCTTAAATCATCAACAGAAAACAACCATCAAAGGTATTGATGCAGTGGACAGAGATAAACACTCAACTGGGGAGGGATCTTCACCAGAGACTAATTGTTAGTGGTCGGTCCATTTGCTTTCTTATACAATCTTGAAACTGCAGGGACAAGCTAATGAATAACAAGGACACCTGATTTGGTGGGGGCAGATAAGTTCCAGTGACTTCAGGTTTACCAGATTTTCTCCAGGGAAGGGTACTGCTGGAAATCTTTTCCATCTTCACAAACGTTATCTGTAGATGAGCTGATTATCTAATGAAGCCATGCAGGTGCAATTGAATATTTCAAAAACTCAGTCATCTGGAAATCTCCACCGTAGTTAAGATTACAGAAGTCTTTCTGTTTCCGAAATGTCTCACAATTCTTGGTCTATTCTTGATGCACATGTGGTGATTTAGATTGAGTGTATGAAAAGCACCAAGAAAGATGAATCATTTAAATATACCTTTTACCTAATACTCCTTGAGCCACGTTTATCTGTTAGCGCAGAGAACATCGATGCTAATATCTCCCGGAAGACTAGCAAAGTCCATGTGAGGAAAGGGGCACTGAGCCCAGGACACTGTATCCAAGCATTGATTGCCTTACAAACAGGCAAAGGTTTACAGGATGTTGAAAGAGTACACTTAAAAAACATTGTTCCATCAAAGTATCTTTGATTGGCATATAAAAGCTTACCTTTAGCCAAATAAATATATCAAAGCGTTTAATTGAGAAGATTCACATAGTTCTAACTAAAGAAATTTGAATGTCATGATCACAGAGAACACGGACATGATTAATAAGACATTACACACTTCCTGTTTCCAATCTCGCTAATTCCACTGACAGCATTGCCTCACAGATACATTCAAAACCAAACCAAGCTGAATTGACTGCTCTTTAATCTACCTTCCTCAAGGTGATGAAGGTTTCATATTAAAGCCCTTACCTGGAAGCTGGGGGTAGCGAATGCCACATTCCTCTGCTCCCTTTTCTAACCAACTAGGTGTCACAGATTGGCTCCCAGTGCCTGACCATATTCCCAGGAGTAGTCAACAAACAGTTGATTAGTCTGGACGGAGATTTTAAGGACGCACTTTTATAGAAATTATTTCCACAGACATAGTGATGACGGTGTAGAAGCGAAATGTGTGGTTCCCTGTGCTGAGAAATGAGGACGGAAGGGAAGCCAAGGGTTTGCTGTTGGAAGCACCCGCAGTCCATCCACCAAGACGGACTTGACATTCCCCTCAGCCTGGCTAAACTTCAGACATCATATTCCTGACTCCAGTCCCAGGCTTTCCTTTCTTTACAGCATTTTCTTTAGAAAACTTGTGCTTATAAATGATTTCTCTGCTTCTCTGAGATATAAGTCCTTTGAAAACCCTCTTATTGTGTTTCACAACCCAGGAATGTTTTTGTTAAGACATTACTTGGAATTCCATTACCTGGAGAAAGTCTCTTTGAAACATAAACATCATGGGAGATAGCACCCCAATCTCCCAATCTCCCACTTTCTGTAGGAAGGGAAGAGCCTAGCTTGTGTAGGCACCTTTGCTCCAAGTTATAAAACTGTCTGCTGCCATGAAGATATGAGAAAGTTTACTTTTCCTTTGGGTAAGACCAATTAACACCACCACCACCCCTCTGCTCTTAAAAATTCTCCCACTCTTTGTTTTCATGATGTTGAGTTTAGACTACATTCTGGTCTCTCTCTCTCTCTCTCTCTCTCTCCCCCCTCCTTTTGTAATAGCCCTGCATAAAGTCTTCTGTACCTGCCCAGTTTTGTCTGGTACAATTTTTGCTTTGACCTCATCTTTAGGAACACGGACTATGTCTAAGTTGGTTAGTGGGACAGTGGTGGAGAGCTCAGATCTAGAGGTCCCACAACCTAGACAGGAACCCTGACTCCACTGCTCCCCAGGGCAGTTAGTGGACAATTTGTACAATAAATAGGAGTTGTTCGAATAGAGGATCAACACTGAACATCAGCACTGATTAAATCCACTGGATGACGTTCCCGGTTGCTTTGCTTTAGTGCAAAGTCATGGAGGAAGTGAATCCGTGAGTGTGTTATCCAGTCCTCTGCATTATTCCCGACTTTTTGCCAGCATATCAGTCATAATTAGCTGCACTAAGCTTGGCATGCTGTTTTGCCCCTGGCGTTTCCACATCACTCTGTAGCAGGCGACTAACTGTGACTTAATGAATAGCAACATTATTGAAGCTTTGGTTCCTTGTTTTTCTTGGTGACTTTACTTTCAAGAATCATAATTATTCAACCTAGACAGAACAACTACTGCCCTTCTGCAGACATTCAAATAATCAGTGAAAATATTTCAGCCAAGGTATTTATTTTCAAGACTCTCCAAAGAAGGCTTTCCTAGCAACAGTCAAGCAGTCCAACTCATCCAAATTCCAGTAGTCCCTGTGGGCAGGGGATACCCTTCCCCTTACAAACGTGCTGCTCCCTAACTTTTTTCCATTGCTTTTCCATCAAAATAATACCTCCTTTAATGCCATATTAATAGGCTACAGTAATAGAAACACCTGCAGTGAGGCAAATAGACTTTGAATTCCTCTGAAAGTAATTTCTGTAAAAAACAAATAGAAAAGAGAATAACAGGTGTTCCACTGCTGACTACCCAGCTGCCTCATTCTATTCTTGTCGAGTCCTGCTTTCCTTGAACCTGTGAGTGGAGAAGCCTGAAATATTCAGATATACATCTAATTTTTCAGATAATTCAGAGATTGTATTTTCATGATATTCAATACACAACTCTTTGGGAACATTTAATTTACCTTGGGTACCGTGTAGACAGTGCTTTGTAATGGAAGAATCCCGAGGCATGGAATTGACAGATCTGGTCTGAGGCGTTCTTTGATGTGCTGTGTGATTTGGGCTAAATTATTTCACTACCTTGAACTTGTATATTAATGTTTCTTGCCCCAATTCTCATTACTTTTATGCAGAGAAAGCTAAGCAAACACTATGAAAATATTTACTTCACTAGAATAATATTCAGGTGTCATTTTCCTTATTCTTTTACATATTCTAGTTTTATGCATTGCTTTTTTGTTTCTCTCCTTCATTACAACGTAAATGCCATGAAGGCAAGGCTTTTTGTTTTATTCACTGCAGTGTCTTGAGCTCTTCGTACAATGCTTGGTCCTCAGTAGCTATTGGTTGAAGGAATGAAAAAAAGTGCACGCAGATTTCTACTTAGCTTTATGGTTGCTTAGAAAGGCTTATGTTCCATTCTATGTTCAAAGTGGCTATTAGACCTTAGCACGTTGTTAGAAACAAGTTCTATTTTGATTGAGCATTTTAGGAAAAATGAAATGCTTGCACGTTTCTGGAAGGTCTTGCCTAAGAAAATGAGAAGCTCAGAGGTAACTGAATCAGTGGCTAAAAGGTCTGATATATATAACTCCTACTGTTTATTGAGGTCAGCCTTACACTTGTAATTTTGGCTGGGAGGGTAAACCTTATTCTATATACAGTGGAAAAGAGTTGAGCTGTTAGGCAATCCCACAGTACACATCAAGAACACACGTATATAAAGCTTCCTTGTGATTGCTGTTTGTAGGTCTATCACAATCAGGATGTAGCTACATTTGAGACCCGCATGTCAGATTCTCTGAGAAATCAGCATGTAGACACTGTGAAGGTATGCATAAAACATAGTAATCATATCTCAAGATAGGTCTTGAAGGGGAAAGAAAAAGTCTCGTCCTCTTAGTTGGCATATTTTTGCTTAAATCTTTCACAAGTGAAGACCTTTCTCACCGCGATGATCTCCTATCTAGGACACATTCGTTTCTACTTTGCAAAGAAACAGGCTAATAAGCTTAATGGTCGGCTGCGTTCCCTCCCTGAGCTACACTTAACAGCAGCTCCCGAACTTGGAGGCTTTGCTTTCCCTCCTTGCTGTGCCACGTAGAAGTTCTCTCGCCTGTTTGCAACTATAATTTGCCATAAATCTTAAATTACAGGATTTGCCTCAGAAATATGTTCCTAGCACTAGGAACACTAGTGTTTTAAGGCACTAAGCAGCCTCGAAGTGTCTTGACATAATCTCCCCAGCTGGATTTGCTCAATTTGCTCACTGCTCTCAGTTCACGTTTCTCAGTGCCATCTAAGGAGGCAACAGCATCGACCTGCTGTGACAATGGCCATATTGTCCTAATAATGATGAAACGTGTTCATCTGCTGGGCCTCAGTAAAATTCCGTGCTCCGCCTCTGCTAGAAAGAAATGTGATTTCCAAGAACAAGTCAAGGTGTCTTGAATCTTGAGTATTTGGGAATCTGTGGAGTTCTACAAGCTGAAATACATATTTATATTCATTTTATGGTCTTTTCATCGAGTAGTGTTTTATGTTGCTATGATTTATATGTGACATAATACTGGAAGTTCTTATTAATAGTAGCTACATATGGATCCTAGCTCTTTAATAATCTGTGTTCTGATTGCTTTATCTTCTATGTCTGCCTTTAGAAAGCAAAGGATTCTTACTCTGTCAAATTTTATCTCAGAAATAGCTACTGCTGAATGAGTGACAGGAGGATTCATCGCGAACCTTCTGACAGAGATACTGGTCCCAGCTCTAGGCCTTGGTTTCACGTTCTGAAATAAAAAGGTGGGGCAAAAGGAGTTTTAAGGATGAAATAAGAAACTATGCCGATGATACCTCAATCATTGGGATTAACCTGGATGAAAAAATACAGTTGAACAGTTTGATAATGCCTCATGGTATCAGAAATGCATTTGCTATTAGGAATATGGTTTGCACAAAAAAGGAGGAATGTTGCAATACTATTAAAAAAAAAACAAAAATGAATGTTTTTCAAGTGCATTAAATGAGAATCTTTGTAAATGGTTAGTTGGCTTAAAAATAGTTTAGCTAGGGGCGCCTGAGTGGCTCCGTCGGTTAAGCGTCTGACTTCAGCTCAGGTCATGATCTCACAGTTCGTGCGTTTGAGCCCCACATTGGGCTCTGTGCTGACAGCTCAGAGCCTGGAGCCTGCTTCGGATCCTGTATCTCTTTCTCTCTCTGCCCCTTCACCCACTAGTGCTCTGCCTCTCTCTGTCTCAAAAGTGAATAAACATTAAAAATAAAAATAGTTATCTACAAATTGTGCAAAGATCTAATTTAGCCAGTAGTATCATTTATTCCAATTCCTGAAGAGCTGCCCAAATTAAAGCTTCATTATTTTTAACTACAATTTTCCTCTGAAATATAAAAGCTCAGAGGAAGCTCTAAGCCCCTCTGGCTTACATACTATTCTCATGAAGTGGAAAACGCAGGTATATTTTTCTGTTTAAGGCGGAGTGTTTTTAAGCTTTGTAGCTTAGGACTTAATACGATGTCCTGCATTTTGCCTATCCTTTTATTTGTTCACTCATTAGTTTTGTTTTTAATTGAGTGAACTCATGAAAAAAGAGAAAGTAGATGTCTGATTCTTTCCTTATTTTTGTATCTCATTCTAAAACCTGATCATTTTTAAGTTGCCTTTTTTTTTGTAAATTAAACTGGAGTTTAGTAGAAAATTTGATCACTCTACCTGTATCTCTAACATATTGGATTGTGTTATGCAACTTCCATTAGGATGAAAATGCCTTGTGAAGAAAACAGTTCAGATCTGGCAGACAGGTAGCATGCATCCTATCTGAATTTTGTATGCGAGTCACCTACCGAAGCTTTTTCTGCAAAATGAAATTTATAAACACAGTGGCAGGTATTTTTATGATGAATTTATAACTCGAAAATTTAAGATTCAACGATTATCAATGAACTCACAGATTGTGTTTTCTCCCACTGGCACTTTGATCTATCGTGCAGAGGTAACTTGCTTTACAGTATGCCTGCTTGTCAAGAGATTGTGTGCTATGTATATCTATATATGAAGACCATATTTTTCGAATTTAAAATCAAGACACTTACCCTTGCCACGTACGTGTTTTTGAAGGGCAGTCCTGCAAATGATTTGTAATCAGGTCTACCTTGAAAAATGTAAGCCATTTTAGCTATATGTTAATCTTCATAAAAAATGAAGATGGTTTTATTTAACCTCTAACGGGTGTCATCTAATAAGCATTATTGCCATTGTTATTACTGTTTTCGCCAGTGTGCTCCTACTGTGTGAAAAGTCTGAGTGACTTCAGATCTATAGGTCACCTAATTATCTACTTCCTTTTCCACCCAACTGCTTCTAATTCTTCATGAAGTGCTTTTCAGGAGATGCATCAGTTGTTTGTAACACACATTTTTCTCCCCTTTGCAACCTATCTGTACTATTTTTCTCTTTCTGTGTGTCCTTTTCCATACCACCAGAAAGCTTTTAAAGACCTGTGAGTTTTAATTCCAGTAATATAACAAAATTACTCATCAATCCTCTTGCTGGAAATGGCCGAATTTAAAATAAAACATTTTAAAATTGACTAAAAGAACTGAAGAGTTGATACGATAATAAGAATTATTAGCTAAATATCAGCAGGCCATCAAATCTTAAAATTTTTTAAAGAAAATCTTAAAGTAGCCAGAAAAAAAGACGCATTACCTTAAAAACTAACAATTAGATTGACAGCTGACATCACAAAAGCAACAATGGGTATCCAAAGATAATGAAGTGATATCTTCACAGTATGAAGGAAAATAATTGCCAGTTTAAAAGGAAAATAATTGCTTTGTGAAAATATCTTACAAGAATAAAGATATTTTCTTACAGACAAAAACTGGGAGTGTTGCTGAAGAAAATTACAAAAGATTTTAAATATATCAACAGTTACATTAAAGGTAAATAAACTGGGGTGCCTTGGTGGCTCAGTCGGTTGGGCGTCCGACTTCAGCTCAGGTCATGATCTCACAGTTGGTGAGTTCGAGCCCTGCATCGGGCTCTGTGCTGACAGCTCAGAGCCTGGGGCCTGCTTCAGATTCTGTGTCTCCCTCTCTATATACCCTTCCCTCCTCCCCCACCCCCTCAAAAATAAATAAACATTAAAAAAATAATAAACATTAAATATATATATCACAGTAATATAAATTATGAATAATAGGGGAAACTGGGTGTGGTATATATGGGAGATCTCTGTAAATCTAAAACTGTTCTTAAAAATGAAGACAGCTATATGGGCACCTGGGAATATCCCAGCTGGTTGGGAATCCAACTTCAACTCAGGTCATGATCTTGCGGTTAGTGAGCCCCACATCGGTCTCTGTGCTGACAGCTCAGAGCCTCAAGCCTGCTTTGGATTCTATGTCTCCTTCTCTCTCTTCCCCTCCCCTGCTCATGCTCTGTCTCTGTCTCTCAAAATAAATAAATGTAGAAGGAAAAAAAAGTAAATAGACTAGGTGCTCCAAATAAAATGCAAAAATTATAATTTGGATTTTGTGAATTCAAGAAAATAAGACACTTAAAACATAAAATACTAAAAGGATGAAAAAAACCACACTGTTCAGTAGCTAACAACAATAAAAAAAAAAACTGATTTAGCTTTATCAGACAAAGTGACCTTTGAAATAGAAGGGCATTGCCAGAAGTTAAGTATGTCACTGTATAATGAAAAGTGTCAAATAATCAGCAAGGTATACCTACCATTTTATATTTGTATTCACATAACAAAGTATCCTTAAAATTAAAATAGATACGTGGACATAAATATAAAAAGAATTTATCCAAAACATCAATATGAGCTTAGACAATCACAACCAACTTAATGGACATATATAGAATACTACAAACCAAACCTGCAAAGTACATATAACATTTACAGGAATGGTCCATACATTGGATTATAAAGCAATTGGTAACAAATACCAAAGATCACTGTTATGCTATGCACAGCATATTATCTGAGTAAAATGCAGTTCAACTAGAAGTCAACAATGAAAAGATAAATTAATATTTCCCATATAAATGGAAATAAAATTAACAAAATTATAATGAAATTCCAAAGTCTTTGAATTGAAGGATAATAGCCACGCCACTTTTCAAAACTTTGGAGCTCAGGGAAAACCACTGTAGGAGAATAATTTATAGCCCTACAGGCATACATTAAAAAAAAAGAGAAAGAAAGAAAGCCTAAAGATTATAGTATCTATCTCCTAAATTTTTTAAAAGAACAGCAAAATAACCTCAAAGAAAGTAAATAATAGTAAAATCAGAAATTAATACAGTAGCCAGTAGTATCGTAAACATAGACTATCAAGGATTGACTTTGAAATGGCAAAAACCCTGACATACTTAATTTAAAAAGGGGATAGGTGAAGTAGTTATAGGAATGACAAAAAAAAAAAGGACATCACTATAGATACTATAGATAAACTTATAGTAGTAGTATAAAATATATATATATGTATATATACACACACACACACACACACACATGTACACACACATATATACACACACATCTATACACAATTTGGATTTAAAAAGGCAATTTTAATAAAATATGACTTGCCAAAGTACTGAAGAGGAAATAGAAACCAACATAAATATTAGAGATACCGACTCTGTGGTCAAAACCCTTCCAACAGGAGAGCTCCACTCCCAGAGAGCCTCACTGGATTTTTCTGCCATATATTTGGTAATAGATAATTTCTGTAGCACCCAAAATCTCCCAGCAAATGAAAGAAGAGGAATGCCCTCAATATATTTAAGAAGCTGGTATAATAACCTTGATATTAATCTGGCAAGGGAAGAAAAGAAATATAGTCAATCTCATTCATGATGACAGAGGAAAAGAAGTTCCCAACCAAAATGTTAGCAAGCTATGTCCCACAACATATAAAAAGGATAACACATTGTCATCAAATTGAGCTGCTCTCTGAAATTTAAGACTGATTTAATATTACAAATCAGTTATAATTCATCAAATTAGCAGTCCAAAGGAAGAAATCAACATGATTATATCAGTAAATGTAAAAAGACACTTGATAAAATGTAACATCCTTTTATGATTAGTAGGATAAAACACTAGAAAAATGTAAAGAGACAAGAACTTCCTTAATAAAAACCTAGAGCAAGTATAATACGTAGTGCTGTAATTTTAAGGATGTTTGCATTACTCTGTCCACATTTTACTAAAGATTTAGCCAAGGCAGGAAGGCAATAATGAGAACCAAACAAAACACAACAGAATAAAATAAAATAAAATAAAATAAAATAAAATAAAATAAAATAAATAATAAATGGCAAAGAAGAAACCAAAACTCTCAGAATTTGTGGTTTACTTGATTGTGTGCACAAAAAATAAAAAAAAAATCTACAGATAAATTTACTAAAATAAATGAGTTTAGCATGTTTGCTGAGTATAAATCAAACCACACACATAAAGCACACTTTTTCATATGACCCACACACAAAAGTGAAATTAAAACAGGAAATTTATGTACTATCAATAAGTATGAATTTTTTAGGACTAAATCTAAAGAAAGCATACAAGACCTTTCCAGAGAAAATTATAATGCTTAGCGAATGACATAGACTGGAGGTCTTCTTATATGACCACAGATGCACCCCATCCCCCCACACCAGATATCTCCTGCTTTGATAGCTCTGATGTTTCACTGCCGTGGTCTCCTCGAGCATCTTTATCCACACAGTAAAAATGTCTTGAATTCTAATCATGTACCAGTAACTGTCAGCCATAGAGATGCAAAGATAATTTCACGGACTCCTTATTTACCATTTGCTCCCATATGTCTATATTTTGAGATTTGAGGTAATACTAGAACATACTTACAGATAAGAATGGCATAGAAAATTAACTACAAGGCATTCAATTTCCATAAAAATCTGTTTTTCTCTTAACATTAATTCTTTTAAAGTTCATCGCAGAGCGCGACATGGGGCTCCATCTTATGAACCATGAGATCGTGACCTGAGCTGAAATCAAGAGTTGGTCCTTAACCAACTGAGCCACCCAGGTGCCCCAATATTAACCTTTTTTTAAATTTTTTTAAACATTTATTCATTTCTGAGAGAGCGCGAGCTGGGGAGGAGCAGAGAGAGAGGGAGACACAGAATCCGAAGCAGGCTCCAGGCTCTGAGCTGTCAGCACAGAGACAGACGCGGGGCTCGAACTCACAAACTGTGAGATCATGACCTGAGCTGAAGTCAGATGCTTAACGGACTGAGCCACTCAGGCGCCCCCCGCCCAGTATTAATTTTAATATTAAACATTAGACTTGAGAAGCACAAAGGGCTCTTCACCTCCAGATACCCATACACTAGGTTGGAAGGTTCTGAAATTCTTAACTACAAGATGTCAACTACCTTTTGATGCATCAGAAACGTGAAGCCCAGTCACAGACACAAATCAAAAACATTACACAAGGCAGAGGCTCTCTGAAAATACGCATACAATCTTTGAACCCTTTTCGGAGTTTGTTTTGTTTTGTTTTTTAATTGTTAACAACCTCATCATCTACCTACTTCTGTTCTTTTTATTAAAGACAGCGTGCTTGAGTGTGTCTTTCTCCTTGAACCATACTAAAACTTCTGTTTCTTTTTCTTCCTCCACCCTTTTCCTCTCCTGCCTCCTCTCCAAATCTGCTGGTGTTTGTAACTCCTTTACTGTGGGTGTGGTCCTCTCCATCAGCCATGTGGGTAGTTGAACCAAACTCACCTCCCAGCCTCTCTGCTGCCTTGTCCACCAGGAGACACTCCCAGGAATCCAGGTTGGTTGTGGGGTGCGGGGTCCAGGGGATATATGCAGCCAAGTCGTAATCAGCGCCTCCTCTCTTTCATTCCAGCATCCCATGGGCCCTCTGGCTTCCCAACTCTCAGGTTTTGACCCTGACTTTGCAGGCTTTCTGGTTCACAGCACCACTGCAGCCAAGCCCCAAACTGCGATGCACATTGTCTCTTTCTTGCCATCAAATTTTACCCTTTCTGTGTCCCATCTTTTGGGGTCCTGCTATCTCTTTTCATTTAAATGACTCTAAGGTATTAGTAGGGACTCCAGCATCAAGATTAGACACGTGGCAGACATTTTTAGTTAGGCAGGGCTTTCCTCATCCCTGAAATCACGGGAGGAGGCTGTTTTTTGTATTCCACTTTCATGGAGGCCTGGTGGTGGCAGTGCATTTGGCTGAAGCCCCCCTTTTCCCTCAATAAGCACAGCCATCCAGCCTGGTGCGGCAGCCAGAGACATCGCCTCTTGTGAACCGTCACCCCTTTTACGCAGTGCTCTTCTCTGGGCCCAAAGGTCACCATACAATGTGAGCATCCTAAAAAATAACAGTTCTGAAGAAAGTTAGTTTGTGACCAAAGCCGAGCGGGTAATATGTGAAGACAGCAGGACTCCTGAGAACGGCACGGACCAGGGCTCTGGTTCATCTAGGTTTGGATCTCAAATTGAGTCACTTAATTAACTGGGCAACTCTGAGCAAATTCTAAGCTTCTGCGTCTCAATCCTATGACTATAATAGTCTAAGAGCACTTCCCCTACTCTGATACTGTGAGGCTATGAAGTGACAAAAATAAAGCCCTTGTCGTAATGACTGGGGCAGAGTGAATGGCAATCAAGTGTATGTGTTAGTATTGGCTGAGATTCCCTCCCTTCAGTGGCAACCAATCTTGAAGAGTAAATAGTATTGGTCCCATTTGGCAGGTGAAGAAAACTGAGGCTCAGGGAGATTAAGTAACTTTCCTAAGGTCAAACTAGCAAAAGTGACATCTGGGACCCAAATTCAAGTCTTCTGACTTCTGCCACACAGTAATATTTTCAGTATATCACATGACATAAGAAATTCTTTAGTTTTGGCATATTTATATTAACTGCTAATCTTCTCCAGCATATTTGTTTAATGTGTGGGTGTGTCACATCCCTTCATTTATTGTAGTGGCTTCAAATATTGCAATTACAATATAACATGAGCTTCGTCTTGACAAAAACCGTGACAGTTCCCTCATGGCTCACAGGAATTATTTCTAGCTCCCCGATAGTTTCACTAACATTTGTCTTTCAGGATCGTAGATCATCACAGACAAAAGCATGAAGTTAGAACTGAGAGATGGTCTTTACTTTTATCTGACAATTAAAGACAAATCGCTAAGAGTTTAGGTGGTGCCATTTATTGACCCTACCATATTACTGAGCACTGACTGTCAGGCATTGCGCTAAGCATTTTTGTGAGGTTCAGTAGTGAATTAGATGGGTTTTTTTTTCACCTCCACCTCAGGAACTAAATAACAAATTTGGAAAGAAGCTCTAACAATTTTAATTGAACCCCAGCTAGGTGGTAAAACCCCTCTTCACTCCATATAAAATACAGATGTGCCTTAAAATGGAAATTAACACATATGAGCATCGATAGGGAAAGATCTGTTTACTAATTGTGATTTCCGCAGATATTGCGTCATGAAAAATGAGCAAAGATTCCTGCATTTGTGGAGTTTATTGCCTGTGGTGGGGGTGGGGTGGCAGGGAGGAAAGACACGTGATAATAATAAATAATTATGATAATTATTATATAGAATAATACACATGATAAATAACCAACAGTAAGTAAATACCTTCTGTGGAATGTTAGAAAATGATACTGGTACTGAGAAAAATAGAGCAGGACAGGATACATCAGGAGTCCAGGAATAGCGAGGTCTTGTAAATAGAATGGACAGGTGAAGCCTCATCCAGAAGAGGCCTTTGAGAAGGACCTGAAGGGAGGTGATAAAGTGAGGTGTGCAGGTCTCCGGGCAAAAAGCCTGCTGTCCCAGGCTAAGGAAAGCACTAAGACAGTGGCGCAAGTGGAGAAAGAGAGAGAGAAAGGGGAGGACACAAGGTCCCAGAGATGACAGAGAGTCCAGGCATTTAGAGCCATGGCAACGACTTGCAATTTTACTGGAAGTGAAATGCAGAGATTCTGCAAAGTTTTGAGCACAGAAATGCCCTAGAATAACATTTTTGTGTTCAAGTGTATCATTTAACAGAGGAACATTTTCCCCGGTCTTTTTGTGTGTGTGTGTGAGGGGAAGTGGAAAAGGGACGTTATCTTAATGTCTGCATACTAAATCCATCAGTGTATCTATTGGTGAACGTATTATTTATTTTTAGCTTTTTCCATTAATAATCTTGAGTTGAATATATCAGTACATACTTTATTTTGGTGTCTGTCCTCTAGAATAGACTCCTATAAAGGGCATTCCTGGGTGACAGACATGCATGGATAAGAATCTTGAAAAGCATGCTTAGATGTAAATTTATACTCCCAGAAACAACATGCATTATATCACACATTGTTTTAATCAACAGAATAATACATCAGTTTTCCTAATTTAAGAGATCAACAAAATTCATTCATTCACTTACTTATCAGCCAAGATTTCGTAAGATCTACACTTCACACGAAAATCACTAGACACCTCAGAATGACACATGCCCGTATTCTTCACACACACTTGCATTTTCTTATCTTTTCTATTTCACTCCCCTTTACTTCATTATACCATCTTAATATTACTGATTGTATTTTATTTATTTTTATTTGAGAGAGAGAAAGGGAGAGAACGGAAGACAGAGGCAGAGGTAGAGAGAGAGAGAGAGAGAGAGAGAGAGAGAGAGAGAGAGAATCTTAAGCAAGCTCCATGCATGGAGCCTGACATGGGGCTTGATCCTACGATCCTGGGATCATGACCTGAGCCTAAATCAAGAGTTGGCCCTCAATCGACTGAGCCACCCAGGTGCCCTAGACAACTGACTTTAAATATAAATGGCCAGCATGCTTGGTTCAAGTCAGGACACCACCCTTCTGGCACTGGTTCTTTTATTCCGTTTCATGATGTGATGTTTGTGAACTGAAGCAGGGGCTGCATGGGAGCCTAACTCCCAGTATCTCCAGAAGGAAGGGTTTCCCAAGCAAATTAAGAGGGCAAACAGAAACCCAGAGGGAAAGTACACAAAATACCTTAGAAAAATTACTCTTATGCCTTTATTAAGATAACCTTATTAATTGCTTTTTCAACTAAAGTAGCCTTTTTAGCAATACAGCTACTTTTCTCTAGAAACACTATCATTTCCTATTTTCACCAAAGTCGGACTAGTCTTCTGTGAGCTTTGTAGCTTGGCTTCAATTATCTAGATATTTTTCCATGTTGATAGAACTAAAACTGCCTGAATGAGTCACATCTTTTTGTATAGTGTTAGACTAATTGAATGAATTCTGTGTTTTCTTGGATTTAAAAAACGCCTTAATTATTCTTCATTTTATAATCTACGATGATAATAGTCAAAAGTCAGCATAAGCATGAAAATCTTTACTGTATGTATTTTCAAAACCCAGGTCTCAGAACAGAAAAGAGAAATGTCAATGTAACCAGTAATGATGCATTTACTCAAAAGGTCTGCACATGTTATCTTTAACTTAATATCAAAAATGTGCTGAAAAATGAACAGGGAGACTCTTAAGAATAAATAAACTTCCAGGGATTAATGTAATATCATTTCCCAATTTAATATCGAGTGCTCAATGTCATGCGAACACTGCATTACTGGTTTGTGAGAATAACCCCATTTAACCACTGGAACAGTTCTGTGACAAAGCTTCTACTACAATCTGCATTTCACAGATGAGGAAACCAAATCTTAGAGAGGCTTCAGTAATGTGCCCAATTCCATGCAGGTAGTAAGTGCTAGAGTGGAAACCTGAACCTGGGTTTTTCAAATCCCAGAGCACTGGGCTTTGGCTGCGTTAAGACTCATTTAGATGTCATGGTCATAGAAGCAGAGGATTTGATGGAATATGAAAGATCACAGTGGACAAGAACGTGGTTTGGTGCCAAGAGAAGCAAGTCAAATCTCAGCTCAGTTATTGACGAGCAATATAACCTTGGATTATATTATGTTAACCTCTGATCCATGATTTCTCATCTATAAAAGGGGCATAATTAAAAGATTATGTAAAATACTTCCTAGAGCTCTAAGCACCCACCATGCAGTAAATGATGGTAATTTGTGTTCAAAGTAACATAGAAAAGATGTCCAGGTGCTTTGGTGGAAGAACAGAAATACTTGGTAGCTGAGGTGGTTACTGTCATGTATATTCTGGATGTACCTGAACTAAAGTCTAGATGCAGCAGAACGCAGCAACGTACCTGAGGTGTTTTGACCATCCAAACACATATACACGTAAGGCTTTGTTTTAGAAACAAAGAACTTAGGAATAAATACTTCAATAGGATGCATCTTACAGTCTTCACATATAAATACATATTCACACAACACTAGCTTAGCAACAGTGATGTGATCTTTTTGCCTTACATTAAAATAGTCTTTTAGCAAACACCATTTGCAAGACATATGTCTTGAAAATTTTCCTGATAGCCCTCATTAGCAAAAAGAAAAAAAAAGGGAGCTAAGCTATCATGCTGTCTTGTTTGATCCTCTTTTCTGAACAAGAAGATATCATTTTAAAGTGATTTATTGGGGTCTTGGTGAAGCTTGAGATTGTGAAACAGCTTTTTAAGGCCCGAAGATAATAAACCCTACAGTATGATTAAGTTCATGAGGACATTACTTGCTATCACCTCTTTTCTTGGAGATAATATATGGGTTTGCAAAGCACAATATCTGACGCTCGGGAGATTAAGTATATTTATTTTATATGTATATAATTACCAGTAACACTATATTCCACAGTATATCCCTTTTCTTATATAAGGAATTTTATTATCTAATTGTCTCTTCTGTTGCAATCTACTAATTTTGCACAATATCTACCTATGATGAGGTTGATGTACTGGACATACCTTACAGATTTGAGGATTGCCTGAATGAAAAAGTCTCTATTGCATGCTTTATAGTCTATAATTTTTCAGGATAAAAGATTTCAGCCCAACAAGTCCTGAAAATAGAGAGATTACTCACCATTGGTGTTTACAAATTGTATCCTAAATGAATTAATTATGCTATAATCATGTGTATCTTTTTTGGTTTTTGTTTTTAAGTTTATTTATTTGAGAGAGCGAGAGAGAGAGAGAGAGAGAGAGAGAGGAAGAGAGAGACAGAATCCCAAGCAGACTTGCACTGCCAGTGTGAGGCCCGGTGGGGGCTCCTTCTCACAAACTGCAAGGTTTGACCCAAGGTCAAGGAATCGACCATTTAACTGACTGAGCTACCCGGGGTGCCCCTGTTTTTGATTTTTTTTTAAAATAATCAGATTAGATTAGCGTATAACTAATTTGAAACCACTGTTTCTGCTAAGATAGTGTTTTATGATTAATAATATAATTACTTCTTAATATGATTATATTCTATTAGTATATATTATTAATTATAATATTAATATATAATTATAATATATATGATTATATATTCTATTAATATATATGATTATATATTATGAATATAATTATATTAGTATATGTTATAATATATACTAATAGAAATTAATCCTAATATAGTATTATTACAATAACAATATAAGCTCATTATAATATAATATAATCTAATTATAATATGATTACATATAATATTTAATATAATATAAATATAATGTTAATTAATTGTAGTATTAATTAATAATATAATCAATAATTAATAACTTGTTTATTATTAATAATAAATGTCCTGTTTTTATTCTGTTTATTATCATTTACTAGTACCCAGACTTAGATCTGCAACAGCATTTTCAGTGAACTGAGAGCAAAAATGATAGTGAAGGCACCTACCTCAACTATCTGTTCCTAAAAAGAAATATTCTTCATTCTTATATAATCTACCAAAGTTTTTTTATCATATTGTTAAAATGTTCTTTCTTTGAAGAATGATGGTGAGAGCAGAGGTAGGAATTTTTGTAAATGTTCTTATTTGGAAAAAATAAAAGGATGGCCACTTTATAATCTTATTGTTCTTTTTATTGTTATTTTACTGGTCCAAGGGATGGGAAAGTCTGAAATTGTCCATTCTGTAGTTACTAGGTTGCTTTTAAATATTGAAACAGGACATATAACAGTGTTTCTAAATATTTTCAAAATTTGGATAGTTGTTTCCTCTGATAAGCTTACTGAAGTCTTACAGAATCAAGGAGGACTTTGCTGGTCTTTCACCCACTAATAAACTGGTGATGTATTTAATTTGTATGGATGACATGATAAAATCATGCTGTGATGTCTCCAACCTAGAAAGGAAAAACATGGGTACAGAAGCAAAAAAACAAAAAACAGAAGAAAAGAAAAACCAAACTTCATACCTAGGCAATAAACCGGAGACTGAGTGAAAGAATACAAGAGTATACACTGTAAACAAAAACTTTTTCACCAAACAGTTACTAAAATTGCAAGACGGATTTTATTTGAGCTACTGCAGTTGGGGAGAAAGACATGAATATAGAACTGAGCTTAACTCCAAATGCAAGATTTATAACCAATTTAGAAATGGGGATTTATAACCAATGGGCAGAGTAAGGGGGTCGGCGGCATGGACATACCTATCAAGGGTGAGGGATGAGGGAAGACATGAAGGGTGGAGAGATTTCCACTAAAGTGACTTAGGATTCCTTGCTAAGACTGGGTTCAGTGGGCCAGGGGTAGGGCTGCAAGTCAAGGTCATGATCTAGTTGACAAGAAGACTCAGAGTAGCCTAATTAAAGTTTGGTCAGCCAGAGAGCCCTCGGTAATAAATTGGTCAGAAGATGAGGGTAAGAGAACCTAACATATCATGTGATTTTTTAAAATAAATCGGTTTTGCAAAGACTTATCGAAACCTCTGAGCATCACGTAAGAGTTAATTTCTTTGTCTGAAAGTAAACTAAGGACATTCACTCGAGCATAGTTTCATTTTGAACCACGTGCAGGTGTATTTGAAAGTCCTCTACATTCTTAGTGGTAGTATGTCTTTAAGTTGATTTTTTTTATTTTTTTTTAATGCTTATTTATTTTTGAGAGCCCAGAGAGAGGGTCAGAGCACGAGCGGGTGTAGGACAGAGAGAGCGAGAGACACAGAATCCGAAGCAGGCTCCAGGTTCTGAGCTGTCGGCACAGAGCCCAAAGTGGGGCTGGAACCCACGAACCGTGAGATCACGACCTGAGCCGAAGTCGGACGCTTAACCAACTGAGCCACCCAGGCGCCCTGTCTTTAAGTTGATTGTAATGAGACCAACCAATTCCTTTCTAAAGATCTCTTCTGATGGATGTGAGTTTTTATGTTTGTTTTTTCCAGTGTCGAGATTAAAGGGTTTAGTATAAAGCTCAAAAATAAATATCCTTAATAGGATGGAGACAATCAAAGGAACCGTAATTACATCTTATTGAAAACGTTCCGTAAGTGGGGAGGAGATGAGAACAAATCTTACCTTTTAGAATCCGCTAAATTTATTTCAACTTTACACTGTGTTTACTTGACATTTGAGCCACAATAGCGGCGGGATCCTTTTTCATTAGAACTATCCTGGGAAATTCTTTCATGATCTGCTCAGATGTGGCTTATCTCACCATCTGTCACCACTGCAGAAAATTTAGCGTTGAATTCAAACACTCTTTTGTGCATAATCTTTTGATGTCAAGCAGAATGCTCAGAAAGATCAGAACAGACAACAGGAATAAGTACTAATCCAGGGTTCACCACTGCCTGGCACTGTTCTAGGTCCTAACGGGTCCCTGTTCTTTTCAGTATTTACAGCCTAAAGGGGAAACAGACAAACATTTCAAAATTATATGCCATTTGACAAGCGTTGTAACGAGACATGGTGGGGGGTGGTATTGGAACACACAAGAAGAGTGTCTGTCCCACTTCTTGGGTTAGGGTATTAGTGGAAATATGGGGAGTGGTAGAGTGTTGAGGTGTGTTTGTGTGTGCATGAGGCATTGGAGATATGTTGGTGGAGGGAGGGGAGAGGAGGGGTGCAAGAGGTGATTTATAAACAGAGACCCAAATGATAGAGTGGGTATTATTCAGGAGGAAGGGTGTGCCTAAAAGAAGACACATTATGTGCCAGGATCCGAGGGGAAAAGGGAATAGGTATGTAATTTAGTGTGTCAGATAAATGGTTCTCAAACTTTAATGGGCATATGAATCACCCAAGTTTAATGTTAAAATGCAGATTCCGATTCAGTAGTTCTAGGGAGGGACCTGCATTCCTGGGTGTCTTAATAAGCTCCTAAGTGATATCAGACCTGCTGGTTCACAGACCAAACTTTGAGTAGTGACAAAGTTGATTTCCAGTAACCGGACACTTCTCTCTCTCTGGAGAAATAACCAAATATTCCCTTAGCCGTTTTCACTCCTGACGATGACCTACTTAGTCACGCTGCATGAACACTTAATGATGGCAATGTGGTGGCGACTCAGCATCTCATTCATATATGACCTCTGTACGGGAGCCGACTTCTCTTCCCATAATATTTTTAAAATCACTGCTTCCGATTCTGCTTTTATACCTTCTTATCCACCTTGATCTACCTCCTCATGGAAACACATTTAGCAGTTTCAGCATGAGACCAGCCTGAAAGGATGTGCTTAATAAATATTATCAATGTTTGTCAAAATCAAAGAAAATGTCCCAGGGAAGACCTTGCAGCCTTCCCCATTAGGAGCAACATATAAGGCTGTCCTGTATCTCAACAGCCATTCTTTTAATGTCAACTTGAATTCACTTTAATAAGGGCATGAGTTTCATGTGTCTGTCTCTGCCCTCATCCTGTAGCAGCCAATGTTCTGTGGCTCTCGAGACCAGAGACAATATCTTTGAAAATACTCTCAAATTTCCATCGCCATCCCAAAGGCATGGAAGCAGATTGGGCTGCATGGTAACGTCACTTATTGGGAATTCACACCCGTGTCACATGCTTGAAACGAGAAGCCTCTCTACATGTAGTTTTGTATGTTAGGCATCATCAAATTGATTTGGAATGCGTTTCTGGGGGCTAGAAGATGCATTCGGTTTAACTCTTGGTACCGTGGAACTGTGTCCCACTCATCAGGGAATGCATAGATTTTACTCCCACTAATGGGAGTCTACTGCCCTGTTTAATTCTCAAAATAACAAACAAACACATACACACACGTATATATTTAAAATACATTTCTTTATTTGTGTTATACAGACTTCACATTGGGACAAATGGAGTGAACCTCACAGGCAACCAACACTTTCCAAAATCCTTCCGTGCCTTCATTTCCAACTGGGATCTCACGTAATCTTAAGGCAGATGGGCTTTCTTACCAAGATATATGTGGGTAGATTTGTCATTATCTCTCCTTCCACTAGACTAACTCAGCAGTTCTTAAACTTTTTTATGCATAAAAATTATTATGCGCCTTGCCAGGGACACCTGGGTGGCTCAGTGGGTTAAGCGTCCAACTTCAGCTCAGGTCATGATCTTGTGGTCTGTGGGTTCGAGCCCTGTGTCAGGCTCTGTGCTGGCAGCTCGGAGCATGGAACCTGCTTCAGATTCTGTGTGTGTGTGTGTGTGTGTGTGTGTGTGTGTGTGTCCCTCCCCCACTCATGCTCTGTCTCTGCCTCTGTCTCTCTCTCTCTCAAAAATAAATAAACATATTTTTTTTAAAAAATTACTATTCACCTTTCTACTTGCAGGCAGATACAACATGCTTTATGCAGAAACAAGAAATTTCCTTGCGTGATCTTTTACTTTTTCCTATTAATCCTTATTTTGTTCCTAACTCTCCATAAGTTTGATGTCATCCCCCTCTAGAGCAATCAGAGATTGTTGAAGCCCTTTTTCTACCCTGTTTTGTATTCAATCTGTGTCATCCTTACTTCTCAGCCTGTTTCCTCCATACTCCTAGGCTGTTAACCCTGTAAAGAGAAATGGGAGATGTCCTAACATTGGAAAAATGTGATTTCCTTGACTCATGAGCTGTTGCAGATCAAAATTAGCTTGGTCCACGGGCTTACCTTCCCATATAAGTGGTTTTGGAACCTAACAATGATAAACTTTTGGCATTCGGGTAATTCCTATGGCCAGGAAAGCATTCAGAGGGAGATCTGCAGCTAACTTTGAGGTACAGTCACCCTTAAGTGACAGCCAAAAAGTTATAGGTCCCCATTCTGAGAAATCTGTAAAAATAGGGCTGAAAGCTTTGGCTCTCCATATTTTACAAGTGATTTCCAGAGCTGGAAAGGACTGGAGATTTCACTCCCAATGTTCATTTGTAAGTGAGACCCAGATATGCTAAGCAGCAGAGTCCCTAAGGATCTAGAGCCTAGTACCACACTCCTTTCTTCCTTCCATTGCCTTTTCCCAGTGAAGCAAAGATAATATGAGTGCTATCCTTTCATTTAAATTAAATTCATTCTAGTCCTCAAGATGGCAACTATAAAACAGATTTTACTTGAATTATTCTGTGTAAGTTTACCTAAACCTGTGATCCATTGTGTACATCATCAACAGTCATTAAAAAAAAAAGCCATTCATAGTAATTTAGTGGAAATGCTAACAGACTATACTTATGTATTTTTGACTTATGTTAATTGCAATGTAATGAAAATTGACTAATTTAGCACTTAAAACATGAGGATTATATATTGGTTAGAAATGCATTGTTTAACTGATCTTCTACTTGGTGCTTCTTTTAAGAGAAAATTTTAAATGTTGGCCTGATAATTGCATAAATAATTATTAGATCATATTCCAAAAAAAATGTTTATGATGAAATGTACATATTCTATGTGGTCAAGGACAACAAAAATAAAATGCATACACTTCAGATATCCATACATTTTTTTAAATCCCAAATTTTCAGGGGCGCCTGGGTGGCGCAGTCGGTTAAGCGTCCGACTTCAGCCAGGTCACGATCTCGCGGTCCGTGAGTTCGAGCCCCGCGTCGGGCTCTGGGCTGATGGCTCAGAGCCTGGAGCCTGTTTCCGATTCTGTGTCTCCCTCTCTCTCTGCCCCTCCCCCGTTCATGCTCTGTCTCTCTCTGTCCCAAATATAAATAAAAACGTTGAAAAAAAATAAAAAATAATAAATCCCAAATTTTCATATTTTAGAAATGCTTAAGATCCAGAGGACTTTTTGTATTTAAATTAGGTTGAATCCAAAATCTTCCAGAGTATCATGAAAACCAAGATTGGTAATAATTTCAACCAGACATAAGGGGAAGGAAGAGAAGGTCTAGAACTTTGGAGGCAAAGAAGTTAAGATAATGCCCCCAACCCCAGAGATACAAAGAGATGAGGTGCATTTTCTTTTTTTTTTTTTTAATGTTTATTTATTTTTGAAAGAGAGAAAGAGAAAGTGTGAACAGGGGAGGGGCGGAGAGAGACGGA
This sequence comes from Lynx canadensis, assembly GCF_007474595.2. Classification (NCBI taxonomy): domain Eukaryota; kingdom Metazoa; phylum Chordata; class Mammalia; order Carnivora; family Felidae; genus Lynx; species Lynx canadensis. Next base: position 210,427,680 of record NC_044310.1, on the reverse strand, counting down.
GACACAGAATCCGAAGCAGGCTCCAGGCCCCGAGCTGTCAGCACAGAGCCCAACGCGGGGCTCGAACTCACGGACTGTGAGATCATGACCCGAGCTGAAGTCGGACGCTTCACTGACTGAGCCACCCAGGTGCCCCATGATGTGCATTTTCTAAAGCCCACATTCTTTGCATGGTCCTGCCCTGCCTCCTGATTAAAATTATAAACTTTGAATTCTGGGCAGAAATAACGTGGCATTTCAAAAGCGTTATCTGGGGTCTAAAACTACTTGCTCAAGAAAAACTAACGGTGCTAGCAGTCAGGCAGATGCACTGTGTCCATCTGGGCGCTGGGAGTCACTGGATTGCAGGTTCCTGTTCCCAAGGGAACAGTTCGCAGCGGCTCCAACTGCGGGAGGGAAGCCAGCAAGCAGTGTCGGGGTCAGCAGGATTGGCAGTGCTGAGCGCCGCCCGAAGATGATTTTTGTTAAACCACGTTGTGTGTCTTCTGTTCTGAGTATGGAGGAGACTCACTGGAATGTGTTCTCTTTGTGTTTTTGGGGCACAACAGCAACTTGGAGTCCCCACTGATGTACGAGGTCTGCGCACCACAGCAGGCAGCACCAGCGGCGGCTGGCGAGGCGGCCTGGGGAGCTCCATCACAGCGTGTAAGAAGGTAACCTTGCCTAGCGCGGCTCTGTCTCCCGGATTGAACTTGAACGCTAGTGTAGTTTGACTCTCCAGGTACTTCTTCTAAAGCAGAGCAAAACAGCAAAAACGAGCAACGGAATGGCCCACAGTTTGCTTGCCCGGATAACCTCTAATGCTGCTAAAAATGTAATGGGTGAAGAAGACCAGAAACTCAAACAGTTCAGAAAGTACGACTCGAAAATTCTAAGCCTGCAGTGCCCCACCTATTATATGGAGCACCTAAGTCTGTATCTGAGAAGCATTCCTGGCTGCTATTTTCTCAAAGAGAAGGGTTGTGCTTGGCTTATGTTATGAGGAGAAACAGAAATGCATTTCCTGGAATACAGACTCCAGAACTCATAAACAAATCTCGCTTTAAGTGCATTTGCTGAAAGTTGTCATTTGAATAACATAATTCATCTACTTCTTTTTCCAGCCAATCCAACTTAAGGCCTGGAAACTTAAGTTTGGAAATGCCCAATTTCCCACCTAAAGCTTTTGTCACTATGTGATGCAGAATTCCCAAAGGAGAATGTATGTGTTTCTTCTCATCCAGACTTAGAGGGTGTCACACTGGATTATTTCATTAATTGTTTTGTTTTTTTTTTTTTAATTTTTTTTTCCAACGTTTATTTATTTTAAGACAGAGAGAGACAGAGCATGAACGGGGGAGGGGCAGAGAGAGAGGGAGACACAGAATCGGAAACAGGCTCCAGGCTCTGAGCCATCAGCCAGAGCCTGACGCGGGGCTCGAACTCCCGGACCGCAAGATCGTGACCTGGCTGAAGTCGGACGCTTAACCGACTGCGCCACCCAGGCGCCCCACATTAATTGTTTTTTAAAAACTTAAATTATTGGGGCATCTGGTGGCTCAGTCATTTGTGTCTGACTCTTGATTTCAGCTCAGGTCATGATCTCAGGGGCTGAGATCAAGCCCCACATCAGGGTCAGTGCTGGTAGTGGAGCCTGCTTAAGATTCTCTCTGTCCCTCTCTCTCTGCCCCGCCATTGCTCATTCTGTCTCTCTCTCTCAAAAAAAAAGTTAAATTGTAAAAAATACTTATAGGAATAATTCAAGACAAATTCTATTACTAAACATATTGTATAGATATATATTATTTATGCACATATACTCTACATTATGTATGCATATATGTATATTAATTTATTGATTACTATACCCAGTTAAGCAGCCTTATTTATTCTCTGCTTGTGTGGTGTTTGTATTGTTCTAAGTAACAAAGAAAATGACACATATCTGTGTTAGAGAACATAAGTTGATGATAGAAAAGTAGCATTAAACATAATTTTACAAAAGTATTTTCACGCATACATTCATAACCAGATATAAAATAAACTTGTCTCATTAGTTCAAGGCTCTAATTACCATGTGTTATATGATCTATTATTCTTTCTCCTACAATTCTCATAGAAGAGTCAGTGCTATAAATTTCCATTTTAATGCAGAAAACTGAGACACTATAATTCAAAATGATTTTGAGTTTCTTCTAAGAGAGGTCTTCAAGCCCTGGGTATGTTCTATTCAACTCTGTAACTCCAAATTATAATCTTCACCAGATGCTATACATTTCACAAGGCTAAATCATTTTTCATTTATTCTCATTTTTTTTAATTTTTTTAACGTTATTATTTTTGAGAGAGAGACAGAGCAATGAACAGGGGAGGGGCAGAGAGAGAGGGAGACACAGAATCTGAAACAGGCTCCAGGCTCTGAGCTGTCAGCACAGAGCCTGACGCGGGGCTCGAACTCACGGACCGTGAGATCATGACCTGAGCCGAAGTCGGACGCTTAAACCGACCAAGCCCACCCAGGCGCCCCTATTCTCATGCTTAAATAACTCTATTTCTATTGATTAGAGCCCACATGGTATTTAAATTAAGGATTGAAGAAGACTGCCTGAATTTGACACCCAGTTCAGTCATTACTAGTTGTGTTATCGTGAGCAAATTACCTGACCTCTTCATGCCTCAATTTGCTCATCAGAAAAAAGAAGGTGACAGCTGAGCACAAGTGAATTAATAGACATGAAATGTTTAGAATGGTGTCTGGCATATGGTAAGCACTCAAAATAAAGAGTGTTTATGAGTAATATTATCCTACAGGAAATTTTTCAGTAAGTATGTGATGCCAGAAAAAAATTTTATATATACATGACCATGCTGAGAGAGTTGGTACCTTGTGATCTATTATGTCAGCTACGTTTGTTTTCTGGAGATAGAGGCGGTCGTATTCATTTTTATAAATCGTGTCTGGAAGGTACTAAATAGAGCGTTTTGGGGCTGAATATCTGTTCAAGAAATTAAAACCCAAACTCAATCATTTATTATATGTTTATATGTATACATATAATATGTATGTATATATACAAATAGAATTTAAAAAATTTTTTAATGTTTATTTTTGAGAGGGAAAGAGGGTGCAAGCAGTGGGGAGACAGAGAGAAAGAATCCCAAGCAGGCTCCACACTGTCAGCACAAAGCCTGACACAAGGCTCGATCTCACACCTGTGAGATCATGACCTGAGCCAAAATCGAGAGTTGGATGCTTAACCGACTGAGCCACCCAAGCGCCCCAAGAATTTAAAGTTTTAAATATAATCCTACTCACACCACCACCACTTCTAGAACTATTAGTAAGTTGAAACCGTACGAAATTTCCTTTATTACAGATGAAAAATGATCAATTATAGGCAATTTCATATGGTCCAATGTAAATACATTCCAAATTCCGTTAGATCTTAGGGAGAGATACAAGAATAGATATATAGTCAGGGTCTAGTGTGGGAGACAGTATCGGTTTCTCAGTTGAAAAAATCAAACTAAGTAATTCACCAGTTAAATAATTATGTAGGATGTCTACACAGTTTATAGCAAAAAGCAGAGAGAGACCTTTGACCTGCAGCAGACCATAACCTCCAGAAAGCGAATCAGATCTTAGTTTAGACTTTGAAATACGGCTGAGATTTGAATGAGCGCAGAGAAGAGCCAAGCAAATTTATTTAGGAAGGGTTGCTACAAATGAATGCAGGAGAAGTCAACCCCTTTGCGTCCTGGAATATATTTTCTAATGTTGTGGTCCATTCCTTTCATTTTAAATACTCTCTTCCATTTACACAATAATTGCATTTAAAGGCAGTTTAAGTAGTCGTGAATATGCCACATGGTATATGCCTTGTAGGCTCTAGTCCTTCCACTTCCCCCTCAAAGAGTAGCTCACTGTTGTTTTCTTTTTACGTCTAGCATGTAGGCCCTCAGTAAAAAGACATTGAATATTGAATGATTTCATGCCTTTATTGTATATCACTGCAACCGATTTAAGTGATCATTGATCAATCTGGGGGAAAAAAGCTTGTTAATCACAGGCAATGGGTCTAGGTAAGTGAGACTATAATGCACATATAATGTATGTTCAAAGAGACAGAAAATACAAGCAGAGCTTTATCATAGAAATAGCAAGGCTGTCCAGCTGAATCACCACTGTTCAGTCAATCAACCTTCAATAAGAATACCATGGATCATTGAAATCTGTTGGTAATTCCCCAAACTGATTTTATGGGATAGCCTCATCTTCTTCCCCATCAGATCTTCTTATCAGAACTGACATATTGCTAAATTAACTGGTGGAAGGACAGGAACAAGGGTCCAGAAGATAATGCATTAGTGGATAATCAGCTTCTGAAAACTTGCAAAAGGACTGAGTCTCTCTCCTGAGTGTCTCATGAAATCCCTAAGGGTTGCAGGATCCTGCCCACATGCAGATGCTGTCATTCCTCTTTGCTGTTGGGGAAATACAGTTACTGGAGGCCACAGCTGTGGAAAAAGCCATAGCATCAGAAAAGAAAATGACTTTGGTGGATTTATTTGAAGGAGGAAATCCTTAAGGGATTGCCTTGCACCAGAGCTAAGATGATCATACCGCCCAGTCATGGTTTACATGTATTATCCTTGCATTAATGGACCCCATTTTGTTCTCAGAAGTGCCCCGTGTGGCAATAAGTTACATGGTTATCCCAGCTTGAGCTTCGGAATGATCCTTTCTCTTTCTTTCCCCTTCCTCTAAATACTAGGAAGGTATCAGATAAATTCTCACCGAGGTATTAGTCATTGTGTAGGTTAATATAGTTGTAACAAATAAATCTGTTTTACTTAGCTACTGCTACAGCTAAACCAGTGTGATTGCCCCCGCCTTTAACTGGCCCTGGAAATCAAGCCTATTGAACCTGGACTTGACTTCAGAATTCTACCCATCTTGAAGCTCCAAGCAGACACTACCGATCCATCCAAGTTGGAATGTGAGATAGCCTCTGTGTCACCATAATTTACTGAGCTCCAAACGCTGGGAAAGTTTTAATGTATGCAGTGTGTGATACTCCAAAATAATGCATCGAAAATGATGGAATTTCGGGGCACCTGGGTGGCTCAGTCAGTTAAGCATCCAACTTCCGCTCAGGTTCATGAGTTCAAGCCCCCACGTCAGGCTCTGTGCCGACAGCTCCGAGCCTGGAGCCTGCTTCAGATTCTGTGTCTCCTTCTCTCTCTATGCCCCTCCCTGGCTTGTTCTCTCTCTCTCTCTCTCATCTCGCTCTCTCTCTCTCTCTCTCTCTCTCTCAAAAATAGAATGAATATTTAAAAAAATAAATAAAAGGATGGAATTTCAAAATATTGAAGGAACAAAATGGGAGAGGAAAAAGTAGCTGGTGGAAAGTGAATAATAGAGCCCTCTGTAGTACCTCTTGAATCTTAACCTCAGATAGATCTTGCCTGATGTTCCCCGTTCTCATAGGACCAATCCTTCTTATAAGACAAATACAACCATCATTGTTAGACTGAATCATAGGGATTTCCATTAAGTGAGCTAAGTGATTATAAAGGTTATCCTTTTATATCTAGCAGACACTAAGTGAAACGCTTTTATGTTGTTTTTATAATAAATAAATACCCGCTTTCTCTAGAAGGCAAGTAGGATCCCAAGTAACAAAGCTGGACTTAGAATCTAAACATCTGAGATTCCAGATTTCCCTTTTACTGTGTGATCTTAGGCCAGTGACATAACTTCCCTGACTCAGATGTCCTGGGGTTGGTATAACGTTTATTTGCAAAAAGGTTTGTGTAAGCTCTTGGCACACAAAGTTGACGCTCCATCTGTATTAGTTGATTCCAAATAAACAATCTTTCCACAAGGGAAAAAATTATTTAAATAGAATTTTAAAACCAACCTGAGGTAGTATCCATGGTCCCCCTGTTACGTTGAATTTCTGCTGGGTTTTCTTCTACTTTGAAAGCGTTACACTCAATGTCACATTTCCGCAGTAGCTGGACATTTTCAATCCTCACTTTCACTTCCTAGACTGAAGATTTGCTCCTTGGGCCGTAGTGGAATCAAGCCTCTTGTATAGGATCCATGAATTGTTGGGGAGAAATCGACACCCCAAGTTCCTTCTCTTTTTATGTCATGTTAATTAAATCCACACTAAACCTAGACTAACCCAAGGCTACAGACTGAAAACATTTCAGGTTCCCAAGGTAGAGCTTGATCTTCATAGGATATCTGATCATCTCTTTGAAGCTTCAAGAGCATTCTTTGCCATGACAGGCCTCCTTGAAGCTGACTTTAATTTGTTGTCAACAGTAGCATAGAAACCTCCGAAGAATTGGCGGAATGGATGTCCCTGGCAACTTCATCTTATTCTGTAAAATACACTTTCATCTAAGCTCATCTCAGTTTGATGACATGTAATTAACGAAAGCAATTCAATTAATGTGTGCAGGCGCAGACTTACAAATTGGGAGGCTTTTTCAGAATCTGATCTGTATCTCAAAGACACTTTTATTGGTCAGGATTGTCTTGCTCTGGGCCAAAAGCCCCAGTAGTATTTCCAGGAAGTGCATGACAAAGAACAGCTATAATATGCTGTGCTTCTAGAAGCTGATTTCTTACAGGAAGGAAGGGCTTTAAAAATGTAGATATGCAAATAAGATTCCAAACAAAATCAGCATAATTGGGTGGTGCTCACCTTCTGCAGAAGGAGATACTAGGCTTTTTGCCCTGGAGTATACAGCACTCACAGCTTTATAAATACTCTCTTCTCATCGTGCAGCCTGGCAATGGTCTCCAGACCCAGCTCTTTAGACCAGAATGGTCTAAATTTTGTCACATGGCCTAGGTGTCCTGTTTATCACCATTCTGCAGGAGTAATCAGAGGCATTGAAGAAATAAGGAGGTTTTTAAGAAAATAAACGCAGAATTGTGCTACTAAAAGTGATATTTGAAGAAAGCTTTAGAATTTCATAGTTCTGAAAGAATTCCTTAGAGCAAAGGGAGACAGGAATCTAGGATACCAGAAGGAGCACAGGGGACGTGCCCCAGGGTGGGGGGGCAGGGAGAGGAGAGGCGGAACCTGCACACAGACAGTGGGAGGAGAGACACGTGGGGAGATCGAGATCAGGCGTGAGAGTTAAACAGAACCGGTGAACGCTGTCTGTTTAAGCGGGAACATCCGTGAGCTGTGATATCATTGAGGTCACTGGGAAGAAGAGCTTGGAGACAAAGTAGCAGAAGACGTCCATGCATTCAGAGTCAGCCAGTTCCATCTACAGAGCCAGCCACCAAAATTCCCTCGGGGAGTCATTTCACTAAACACCTAAGGAAACTTCTGAGTACATTGACATCTCCGAGGCCCATAGTTGCACTGAGGCCAGAATGCAGATAATGAGGGCCCTGGTGGCACTAATTTCCTCTGCCTTCAGCAAAAACATGTCATTGGAAAATGTCAGTTCAGTAATCCTATGTGGGAGACTTTGTTCAAAACTATCAATTATGGCTTATTTTGCAGTTTGAAGGTGGATTCAGCTTCCCATTCCAAAATCAGTATGTTTGAAGACTTCTATTCGGGACTCCACACCACCTCTCTCTGCCCTCCGGCAATGGTCCCACAGTGCTTACGATTCCAACATGCTAGTCTTTCTCTGTCCTCTTCCGCTAGGTTCCTTGAGCATCCTTTCTGCTATGTGTGAAGAACTCCTGGAAGGATCTTGCAATGCCTTTTCTTTTCTCTCTTTTTTTCGAGCAAAAAGTAGGACTCTGAAACCCTAAAATAGCTTAGAACATTTTGTGGAGTTGGGGATGATGCTATGCGATGGGAACCAGGGAAGTGATTTTTTTTTTCCCGATCCTTGCAATTTCCCCCAAACCTGTACATTACGTATTAAATATCTGTCTACAAAAATGCAAGGGATCTAAAGTTTTAAAAAAATATCTAATCGTCATTCAAATGTTTTTCCTTTCTATGTCTGGGTGTTTAAAAGACCCGTCACCCTTCCGCCTACCACTCAAGCCTTAAGGCTTGCTCTCTTTCCTGTCAGTCTCCCATCTAAGCCATCCTCTTGATTTTGGAGTCTGGAGTAGATACTGCATTCGCCATCGGCCCTAACAGCTTCCACCTTTCCTGTATCTTATCAGGTTTGCCCTTCTGATTGAAGTGCCCACTGTCACTTCTGGCGGTGTCAGAGCAGGAAGGAAGGATATGACTCAGATAAAGTTGCAACAGCCCTCTGAGGAGGCCTTTTGGTTCATGAATCCCTGACAAGGAGCCCCCCATTTGGGTGTTTGTAGTTAGGAGGGCCTTTTGAGAGTTAGACCCACCCTGAAAGACGCACATAAGGGCTCATACTCTATAGGAGGGAGAGCATCCAAGAAGCGAGTGTCTCCCTTAGCAAATTACATGGCCATCAGCTTACATGTTAAAAGGTAGATGCTTCCAATAGCTTCTTTCAAATAGGAGAAGAGTCAAGAAATGACAGTTTTCCCTTTCTTATAATTGCCAAAGGCCAAAGGCATGCAACAACTGTCAAGGAACACATGGCCACTGAATCCACTGTCTCTTTGACTAATGGCAAATTTTGCACGATCCACGCTTTGCAAACCTACACAAAATAATCCAAAATGAATGGTAAACCTTGAAGCGTATCTTATATTTTCCGACATACTTGTTTTCTTGTATTTTGCTTCTCCTAACATTAAAAATCATATTCCCCTCACAGATCATATCACCATTACAGCATTATACTGCTTCTAAATAGCAATTAAATAGCAATCAGCTGTCCTCTATTTATATGTCTCATTTTATTCGGTTTAAAACATTGCTGACCATTCATAAATTATACTATATTTGCATTTCCTGAGTATATCTGTTTCTGTAACTCTTGCGTTTTATACTTGAGACTCAAACTCGGTTATCACTTTCATGCAGAAAAAGCTCTGATCAACTTTCAAAGCATTCTTCAGCCAGCTGACATCTGTGTGATGTGGCAAAAGGAAACAAGAATGGTTTGATATTTCCGAATTGTCTTCTGTGCTCTTATCCCATTCTGTGACTTCATTGAGATACGGTGTGGTTTCCAGGATACAAGTATTGTGTGGCCCAAGAAAAGCAGGAAGATGTCCGAAACTGTTCCTGAGGCTCTGTGTCGTTTTGTTTCTTGCCGCATTAGGATGCACTGTGGCCAAGGGTCAATACACAGGGTCTCTAAATTCCACACGCGGGGACACGAATTTCAGATAAGAGAGCCTTTTTGTTCAAGAAAAATCTCCATTTTATACTCAGATAGTTTCATCCATGCGTGACACTTATCAGAGACGGATGTTCCATAAATCAGTATATTCCATGTTTATTTATCAGAAGCAAGTTTAGTTAGGCCAGGTACCCATTGCTAAAGCCTTACATAGGTAAGGACCGTCCTACTATGAAAACACAGTGTATCTGGAGGCCAGTCCTTAGTATATTTATGACACGTTGCCTTCTTTCTTATCTGGAGGTAATCCCTCCCGCCCCCTCCACCGTAAGACAGAGAACGAGTTGCAGATCCCTTGCTTACCATTTTCTTCCCAGCCTTCCCAACCAACTAGGCCTCTGATCTGGTTCTTTCTAGGCACTTTCCTCCTCTGTAATGGAGGATTGTTTTGTTCCCGGACGTTAAAAAGCTCCCTTATTTTCCGATACTTTCAAAATAAATGTGGACCAAGAAGAAGAGGCTGTCAAGCAACCAGGAAGCATTTATTTGGGACCTTAGACACAGAGTGGACTGAAATTAAGAGAGCACTCTGAATTGCAAGAGGGGTGTACGGGCTTATTAAGACAAAAGGCACCAGATTGCATAACTCGTTTTGAAGGAATTATGATTGGTGCTGACAAAGCACAAACTGAGGCAGGATTGGCCATGTAGCCAGCAGGTGTTTCATTATCTCTATTTCAGGTCCAAAGTAGAATGCTGTATTTCAGGACGTCGAACAGTTGCGATTGACAGAAGTTGGATGTTCACGGTGTTCCCAGAATGAAACAGGAGGTGGGCATCGGCCTACTTCCTCAGTGTCCCTCCCCACCCTACTTTGAAATGACACCATTAGCAATGTTTACTTCACTTTGGATTTTCTTTCACATAATCAATTACGAGACTTCCGAGTTGTAACAGGTGTCAGTGGAATCCATGCAAGAATGCGTCACAACCTAACCAAACAGTAATCATATTACAAAATGTGTCCAACGAACAAGAAAACATCCTGTGGAAACATTTTCTTGTTTTGTCATAGGACACTAAACAGACATGAACTCAGGCAGCCAGCCACTAGAATCATCGTTTAAAAGGAAAATATTATCGTATCATTTAATTAAACCTTCAGTAACGGAAGACTGACCCAACTGAGTTTTTTATGCTAGTATTTTTGTTTCTTTCACAGAAGCTTTACGTCCAGTCTGTATATTGTTTCTTCCTGGGATTTCAGTGTGCTTGAAATAACATTATGGTTTCCCTGTGAAATAATGGAAAGGCATTATTTCTCAGAGTGGAAAACAAAAAATTACAGAATTCTCAGAAAGTGTGCTAAAGCACAGATTAAATAACATGAAATTACATGTGTAAAATTACACAAAATTTTCTGATCGTGTGTGTGTGTGTGTGTGTGTGTGTGTGTGTGAGTGTTAAACGCTCCTAAGCCAGTGACTAAACATTCCAAAAATATAATGAAACACTTCTGTGGAATCTTAGAGTGCTTCAAGACATTACAGAATGTGTGGCCAAGCTCAGCACTGGATTTCTTGTCAGTGAAAAAGCAAAACGTTTCTTTCTCTTCACTTTTCTCGCTACTTGCTCTGCACGGCCGTTATGGTCTCTCTGCTGTTCTTTGAGTACAACGAGCAAACTCCTGCCTTGAGCCTTTGTTTTTGCCGATGTTCTCTGCCTGGATTCTCTTCCCCCAGAAGGACATGTGGCTGGCGCCTCATTTCACTCAGATCTCGGCCCACTGTCACCCTCAGAGGGGCCTGCCAAGAAAATACTTTCCAAACTAGCGTCCCTTACTTCTTGATCCCTTTCTCTGGCTTTATTTATCCTCACAGTAGTTTTCATTGTGTCCCTGCATTTCTTTCTCTGTCTATAAAATTTATTTGATTACAGTCTGCCCTTCCCCAACAGAATGAGAACAAGACTGTGTCTGTTTTGTCTTTATTCTTGTCTCGTTCACCACCGAATGCCCGGTTAGTTAAGCAACTCCTAGTGAAAACAGCAAGTGTTCTCCTTCTGTGTTCTTTGCAGCATTATTTACAACAGCCAAGATATGGAAACAACGTAAGTGTCCATCAGCGGATGGACGGATGGGGTAAAGAAGATGCTGTGTATATACACACTGGAATACTCCTTAGCTGTAGAAAAGGATGAAATCTTGCCATTCACAACATGGACGGACCTCCATGAGAGTATGATGCTAAGTGACTAAATCAGACAGAGAGAGACAAATACTAATATAATGTCACATTTCAGGTCACTGTACTATACCCTTCACGTAAATAGCGAACAGAGAGAGATGGAGAGATGTAAATGTTGAAGGATCTACGCCCATACCCCAGGGGAGCTTAACAAATATGTATTATGTCATCACCTCCTGAACTCCCCATGTCTATATACTTCTAATTGCCTTTCCCATGGGATAAAAGCATCTTGTGAGGAACAAATTATATTTAAATTACAAAACAAGCTGAAAAAAAAAAAATACCTCCAAGCCAGCAGGTGTTCAACAAGTAGTTGCTGAATGAATGAGTGAGCGAATGGACATTTGCTGTGGATGGCATTGTCCTCCTCTTTGAGACGGCAATCGGAGTTAGCATCCGGTATAGTCCAATTCATGCTTTACGGTTTTAGGAATAAGGTCTTCACCAGCGTAGAATCCAAGTGAAGAGTTTCATTTAGAAGAATCTTAAAAGGACCAAATACCCCATATCTTTACCAAATTAAAGGGAAGATAAGCCACAACAAAATACCACTATGACCTAGTAGAAGGTCCAAAATGAGTTTGAGGCGAATCTGACACAACACCGGGTACTGATCAGGATACGGGGGCAACACGGACTCTCATACCTTGCTGGTGGGAATGGAAAGTGGCAAATCCACTGTGGAAACCAGTTTTATCAGTTTCTTACAAAGCGACCACACCACCTATCCATCTCTCCCAAGCAAAAGAAAACCTTAAAGTGTGACAAACCAGTAGGCCTATGTTTGTAGCAGCCCTATTTGTATTTACCAAAAACTAGAACCACCCAAATGTTCTTCAGTGGGTAAATGTGTGTGTGTGTGTGTGTGTGTGTTTTTAATCTGAATGTGGGGCGCCTGGGGGGCTCAGTTGTTAAGCATCCGACTATGGCTCAGGTCATGATCTCACGGTTCGTGAGTTCAAGCCCCGTGTTGAGCTCCGTGCTGACAGCTCAGAGCCTGGAGCCTGCTTCCGATTCTGTGTCTCCCTCTCTCTCTGCCCCTCCCCCACTCGCACCTCTGTCTCTCCCTCTCTCTCAAAGTAAACAAACATTAAAAAAAAATTTAAGGAGGGCGCCTGGGTGGCGCAGTCGGTTTAAACGTCCAACTTCAGCCAGGTCACGATCTCGCGGTGCGTGAGTTCGAGCCCCGCTCGGGCTCTGGGCTGATGGCTCGGAGCCTGGAGCCTGTTTCCGATTCTGTGTCTCCCTCTCTCCTCTGCCCCTCCCCCGTCATGCTCTGTCTCTCTCTGTCCCAAAAATAAATAAACATTAAAAAAAAAAAAAATTAAAAAAAAAAAAAAATTTTAAAGGGGCGCCTGGGTGGCGCAGTCGGTTAAGCGTCCGACTTCAGCCAGGTCACGATCTCGCGGTGCGTGAGTTCGAGCCCCGCGTCGGCTCTGGGCTGATGGCTCAGAGCCTGGAGCCTGTTTCCGTTCTGTGTCTCCCTCTCTCTCTGCCCCTCCCCCATTCATGCTCTGTCTCTCTCTGTCCCAAGAATAAATAAACGTGAAAAAAAAAATTAAAAAAAAATTTAAAAACGAATAGAAATCTGCACGCATCCATACAATGGAACACCACTCCATAATAAAAGAAGTGCTGACACACAACAACATGGATGAATCCCAACACATTAAATATGCCAAGTGAAAGGAATGGGTCACAAAAGGCTACATGCTAAATGATTCCACATACATGACATTCTAGAAAAGGCAACATTTTAGGGATAGAAATCACATCAGTGGCTGCCAGGGGCCAGGACTTAGGAGGCATTTGACTAAAAGGTTTGAGCAAAAGGGAATTTGGGGAGAGTGAAGGAGTTGAACAGTTGTTCTACGTCTTGATTGGGATGGTGGTTACACAGTTATGTGTGTTTTTTAAAACTCAGAGAACTTTACACACAAAAAAGGGTGAATCCTTTTTTATTTTTATTTTTTAAAAAATTTTGTAATGTTTATTTGTTTGAGAGAGAGAGACAGAGACAGAGTGCAAGCAGGGGAGGGGCAGAGAGAGAGGGAGACACAGAATCTGGAGCAAGTTCCAGGCTCTGAGCTCACAGCACAGAGCCTGATACGGGGCTCAAACTCACAAGCCAGAGGACCATGACCTGAGGCACAGTCGGACACATAACCGACTGAGCCACCCAGGCGCCCCCCAAAGGGTGAATCTTATAGGACCGTGATATCTCTATGAAGAAAATGTTATCTGCAGTAGAGATGCCATTGATTATACTGCGGAGCACATAGGTGACAGCATCTCTGAGTAGCTACCTTCAGCCTAATCAGCTGTTTGCCATCTCTCACTTACTGTGCAAATCTGATTGACCTACTCACATTAAAGTCTTCTTGTGCAAGAAACATTAATTAGGTTTCTTAGAGAGAGTCTAGAACAGCAGTGGGAGCCTGGAGATTCTTCTCTACATGATGCCCATGGCTCTTCCAATGGGCTTCCCTTGCTCCCTTTATTTTATAGGTCTTGCTTTTTCTTTCTTTCATGAAAACTGTATGTCACATTTGAAAGAATGATTTCTTTGGACAGTGTTTTTCATACTGTGACATGCTATTTTAAAAATGGTATTTGGGGGCGCCTGGGTGGCGCAGTCGGTTAAGCGTCCGACTTCAGCCAGGTCACGATCTCGCGGTCCGTGAGTTTCGAGCCCCGCGTCGGGCTCTGGGCTGATGGCTCAGAGCCTGGAGCCTGTTTTCCGATTCTGTGTCTCCCTCTCTCTCTGCCCCTCCCCCGTTCATGCTCTGTCTCTCTCTGTCGCAAAAATAAATAAACGTTGAAAAAAAATGGTATTTGTTTGAAACCCTTGAGTAAGCAGAGGGCCAGGGGTGCTGGGCCCGGAATGTCCACCCCAGGCGCTGTCCAGCCTGCAGACAGCTGAAAGCATTGATGTCCTACTATTCCAGCACTCTTAAATTCTCTGAGTCTACTTGTTTGGAGGCATTGATAAATCTGTGTTTTGAAGAAAGATGAGTCTTTTTTTATGTTGACATTATTCAGTTAATTTTAAGGAGCCTTCCATCATTAAGTCACCACTCATGCATTAGGCAAATACAGCATTTTGCGTGTAAAAATTTCCTCCTTAAAAGGTTTTGGTGCTGCTTTACATCTTTTACACTTAAAATGACCAGAAAATGAAATTGATAATATTTTGATAGTATAGGACTACAAAATGCAGATCTTGCTCAAATTTATAATTCTTTGTTACCTTCCGGGGGCACCTGGGTGGCTCAGTGGGTTGAGTGTCCGACTTCGGCTCAGGTCATGATCTCATGGCTCGTGAGTTTGAGCCCTGCGTTGGGCTCTGTGCTGCCAGCACAGAACCTGGAGCCTTCTTCGGATTCTGTGTCTCTGTCTCTCTCTGCAATTCCCCTGCCCACTCTCTCTCTCTCAAAATAAATAAACATTAAAGAAATTAAAAATTCTTCATTACCTTTGCATAAAACCTTGAGAGAAATAAAGCCTTGCAGAAATATAAATATCAATTACGTGCCTAGATACAACTTTTAAATTTTCTTCCTATTGAATAAATCACTCACAAGTAATCTTTCTGAAACACAGTCATTGGAAAAGAAAAGTATAAATCTCTATTACACCAAATACCAAAAAAAATTTGGTGCCAAAAAACAAACAGGTGCGCAGGACCAACTGTATGTCAAGAGATACGTGTGGAAGATAAATTGAATAAGATACTCCTACGCCCGTATCATAGAAGGAAGGAAAAGACACGCACGCACATTCCAAACTCTGGGATAGGAAATTGCTTTCATTATAGAGATTTCACCAGAAGAGAGAAATACTTGCTATGGGAAGGGGAGCCTGGATGCAATTAGTTCTTAATGGAGCCTGGATTCAATTAGTTCTTGACGGTCGGGAAAGAACATTGTTAAAAAAAATTCAAGGGGCAGATGAAAAGATATGAGGGAAACCGTGTGCATCATCAAGACTGTGCTCTTTAGTAAACGAGTATCTTAAACATTGGAGCTGCATGAAATGATTCCTGAAATGATTAACAGGTAGGAGCTGAGTTACGTTCTGTCTTGGATGCTAGGCCATAGTTTGGCAACAAGCCCATAAATTTTGGGCTCGCTGTCAGCAAATAGTTTCCTTCTTTACTATGTCTCAGGGCTTAGCCCAGTGTCTGATAGGTCTGATAGATGGTAAAACGCTAATATATCCTGGCTCAATTAATCAATTGAGGTTTAAGGTCTTGGAATAGAATCACGTAACATCAGCAATTTACTGACGGAAACCTTTTGTGAACACCTCAAATAACCAGATGCTGGGCACATTTACTATTCCTAATGTCTATTAAAAATCCCTCATTGTGAGTGGCAACGTTTACTTCATCCTGTGGATGGCAAAACTGAGTCTCAATGAGGATAAGTGACTTGCCTTGGGCCGCACAGTACACTGGTGTAAAGAGTGGAAACTGCAACCAGGTCTGTCTCGAAAGCTTACATTCTTATCCTTCGTTGTGGTTTCAGTGATCTGGGTAGATTTGAGAAGCAGAGGGTGAGGGAGTGAGGGGGATAGAAGAAGCAGACAATTACAACATGAATTGTTAGGACCCCAGCCTCCCCTACCTGCCCTTCTCAAGTATCATCCCCACCCCCCTTTACGCTCTGTCAATTCGCCATGTTGAATTTCTCCATACTACCCACCACAACTTGTAACTAATGTGTATTTCAGTGCTCCATTATTTACTATTTGGCTCCCATGCCATATTTTAAGTTCCATAAATATGGAGGTCAATTCTGGGTAATTCACTATTGGATTACTCAGAGACTAGATTAGTCCATGGTATGCAATCACATGTGAAGAGAATTAAAGAAAAAATGATTAGCAGAACATGAGACAAGAAACAGACAAAGAAGTAAATGCCAGATGGCATAGATGTTCCAAGCCAGGGCAGCTAGGAGAGTTGTTCTGCCATCAACTGCAAACAGGAGAGTTAGGGAGTCAGGTTTCTTGTAGGGACTGGAATTGGGAAAGACGGGGGTTTGGGTTTAGACACCAAGAGTTTTATGGTGACAGCAGGAGATCTAAGAATAATAACTAACAGAAAAGTGAGAAGCCAAGCTCCAGAGAAAGGTCAAAGCTTAAGCTGTGGACCATTGTGCCATCCCTCTGGGTGGTAATTAATGCCCCAAGAGTTAGTGAGCTCTCCGAGGAAAATGACTGAAGAAGGAGGAAAGAGCAACACCCTGAGGTCAGAACTAGAGGGACTATTCCAAGTGAGGTTATCAGAGGAGGAAAAGTTATTCAGAAAAAGAGACCTTTCTTCCCCACCCCCTCACACCTCCCCCAGCATCCCCAGACCGCTCAGAAGTATCTTTCAAACTCTGGTCAGGTGCACAGTCTCCTGCCAGGCCTTCCCCAGATAGAAGCTCCCACTCCTCCAGGGTGATACCTGCTCTGGATCGCCATTGATCAAAGCGCCCACTTTCTTTATCACAGTCCCGTGAATGCTTATCCTCCCCTATTATAGTTTAATTTCCAAAAGGGCACAGACCATTTTTGCTCATTATGATATTCCAAGCGTCAACCATCTAAAGAGTTCAATGAACCTTTGCTGGCCGAATGTTAATAGAAAGAGATTAGAGACCTAGGAGGGAAACAAGAATGATGTATCATATAGAATGACTAACGAAAAATTGGCAAATATGCAAAGATCCAGAAAAAATGTTCCAATAGAAAACATTGTCTAATTCGTACTTGGGGCATTTGAGTGGCTCAGTCGGGTTAAGCATCCAACTTCGGCTCAGGTCATGGTCTCACAGTTCGTGGGTTCAAACCCCACGTCGGGCTCTGTGCTGACAGCTCAGAGCCTGGAGTCTGCTTCAGATTCTGTATCTCCTTCTCTTTCTGCTCACCACCCACCACTTTCTGTCTCTCAATAATGAATAAACATTAAAAAAATTAAATTGTACTGCATTCTTTTAACAATAACTGTGATGTATCAGTTGCCAACTCTGTGAAGAGATTAGCCCTCAACAAACATTTTCTTATTTGAACCTTGGAATGACCTTCAGGAGGGGCTCTAGTTGTCCTCACATAATAGATGAAACTCAGTCCCACAGCAGTTAGACGGCTTGTCCAAGTTTGCTCAGTAAGATGGCACACAATTCCAGTTCTATGTCTAGACCTCTGGGACTAACCAACCATAAGCTACTGCTTTCTCCAATCTAAATTACTTTTGGAAAAAATAATAAATAATATAATAAATAAATAAATAAATAAATAAATAAATAAATAACTGAAGGCATTGGGTAGCCAGTGTAGATTACTAAGAGTTTATTTCTCCCTCCTCCTTCCATATCAAAACTCAGTTTCTGTAACTTGGATCTCTCTATATATAAAGAAATAAGTGTAAAAATAATGCAGAAGGATCATTCTTCATTGTTGAGGACACTCAGGCAATTTTAAGAGAAAACGTGCCATTATTATTTCAAGGTTGTGAACACACAACACATTCATTAGTAGATCTTCTTCTGAAATAAGTAAATCGGCAACTAAAAATAGCAGATTAAATAAATGAGCCATGGAGGAACCTGATGAGTTTTTCTCTTTCCCCCCTCAACAAGTGACTCTCTCAGCAGGGAGATTATATTCATAAAGCTTCAAAATTATTCCATTTTCAAGTATGTATTTTTCCTTCTGGCATACCTCTGTCTCTCATGGTTTGACTAAACCATTAAACCCAAACCTAGCTCTTCACAGGTTAAAATTGCCTAACCTATGATGCTAAGTGGTTTATTGGAGGCTGAATTTTTATTCTGTTTATTTGGCTCTTCATATATTGGGGGAGAAGGAGGCAGGGAGAGGGAAAACAGGAGGAGGAGAGAAGAGTTACATGCTGTTCAATACAGAAGAGGCCTTCAGATCGCATGAGTTAATTGTTTACAAAAACTGAGTCTGGGAGCTAGTGGGTGATTTGACCACACAGACAGGGGGCTCAGAAGTGAGATTTGAACCTCCTTACCACCCAGATGAGGTCACTGAAAGAGAGGTGAATAAATGTATAGACCAGGATTCAGTAGAATAAGAACAAGAAAGTACGTAATTTTACCAACTTGCAGTAGAGCACTGACTAATGAGGACTTTGGGGTCAGAGAGCCTGGCTCAAATCCTAGTTCTCTAGCTAGGCAAATTATTGACCCCTCTAAGCCGAGGAAAAGAGAAAATGTGTTTTATTATAGCTAATGTTTATTGGGAATTTGCTATGGGCCAAGTACTGTTTTAAGCACATTACATATATGGCCTCTTAAATCCTACCTTGTATGTCTAGTGGTTTAATTCAGATAATATAGGGCCTTACCCCAGGGCATTCTCAATAAATATAGAATATTTTTCAATAATTCAATACTATAGATATTAATTATGTCTATTAACGAAATAGATGGGGAAACTTTGTTCTAATCATTAACATTATCAGGTGAGCTATTTCTTTAATTATGAATAAAATTCAGATTTTAAGTTTATATAGTGAACGAGTACTCTCATTAAACAAAGCTCTCTTCAAAATATTTCTTCGAAGGCATTGAAAGATTTAGGTTTCATTTTAAATCTCACTTCTTTCTTCTGCCATTTTCTCTACCATAGAGAAGACACTCAGTGTCCAAGGGATATGGAATAACCAAAGGGGAAGTCTTTCTAGCATTTTCCACTGAGTAAGCAGGTCCAAAGAGCTGTTGACTTTTTTCACTCCCGGGATAGGACAGAATAAGGTCTTTGCATATTTTCAGTTATTATTTATTTTAAAAATAGGTACAAACACCCTTAAAGTAGAAGACTTGACAGATTGATCTTTCTGGGCTCATTTTTCTGTTGGAGAAGTTAAATGCAGGAGAAATCTAACAGGTTAGCCAGCTCTCGTCAACATCTGCCCCATCATGAGACAGCATCTATCACAGCCGTGGGGATCTCGCAGTGGAAAGCGTCAGGCTGATGCCTTTGGATGTGTCCATTTCTGCCTCTCAGTGTTTCACCAGGAAACCATGCCAATCCAGCCACCACCTTTCTGAAAGACTCAAGTGATTTGTGTCTGATCTCTGTCCTCTTCCTAAGGCTGACCTTGGACAAGAATAAATAACAGTTGCTTTCTTTTCTTGACCTATGTTGTTGCAACCCTAACGCCTTGTGCTCTGAATATCCAGAAAGTAGAAGAGGTCCAGTGGCTGCTTTTTTGAGGAGTGAGCTTTGAAATGGCTTCGAAGTGATGGTAGTCAGAGCACTTATTAAACTACACTGCAAAGTATTATTAACTGGTATGTTCATTTGATGCTTCCATTTTTAAATCTCAAACATTGTTATGGTGCGGAGTGAACAAAGGCTCTGATTTACTGATGGGTGTTCCACATTTTAAAGAGCACAGGCAAGGGGCAGTAGAAGCTGACAATAGGGATTTCTTTAAGTGTTAACACAAATAGATGTAAAAGTATGCTTTCCTTTGAAAAATTAAAATACTGTGTTGTATGAAAGGAGAGAAGGTTAGCACTCCCCTTGACAAGGATGGAAGAGGCCCTCGGGCCTGACAACACGCATACGGTTAAGGTATTGCCACCTACTTCACGGCATCTAACCAACGTTTTTCCTCTTGCACTGTTGGTGGAATGCAAATTGGTGCAGCCACCCTGGAAAACAGTGTGGAGGTTCCTCAGAAAATCAAAAATAGACCTACCCTATGACCCAGCAATAGCACTGCTAGGAATTTACCCAAAGGACACAGGAGTACTGATGCATAGGGGCACTTGTACCCCAATGTTTATAGCAGCACTCTCAACAATAGCCAAATTATGGAAAGAGCCTAAATGTCCATCAACTGATGAATGGATAAAGAAATTGTGGTTTATATACACAATGGAGTACTACGTGGCAATGAGAAAGAATGAAATATGGCCCTTGGTAGCAACGTGGATGGAACTGGAGAGTGTGCTACTAAGTGAAAATAAGCCATACAGAGAAAGACAGAGTACCGTATGTTTTCACTCTTATGTGGATCCTGAGAAACTTAACAGAAACCCTGGGGAGGGGAAGGAAAAAAAAAAAAGGTTAGAGTGGAAGAGAGCCAAAGCATAAGAGGACTCTTAAAAACCTGAGAACAAAACCGAGGGTTGATGGGGGGGGGGGGGGGGGGGGGGGGAAAGGGTGGGTGATGGGTATTGAGGAGGGCACCTTTTGGGATGAGCACTGGGTGTTGTATGGAAACCAATTTGACAATAAATTTCATATATTGAAAAAAAAAGAAAAAGAAAAATTAAAATACTGATAATACAGGCCAAGTGGATTAATTTAACTGTTAGAATTTACATCATAAAATGTTTCTTCTCCTTGAAGAAAAATGTCACCTCAGAGTTTCATTCATGGAAAAGAGCTTTAAAATGGAAGTCCATAAGAAGGTGTAGTTACATTCACACGAAAAATGGACACACGTACCTTTTGAGAGACATACCCCAAATTAGAGTCACTCTGTATGGTTAAGGAAGAAGGCAGCATAATTAAATGATTTCATTCACAGGCCTCGGTGCCTTTAAAACCAAATCAAAAGCCAGGAGGCTCTGAGCAACTTGGGGAAGAAACTCAAATCTCTCTGAGCCTCAAGGTCCTTCACCCTCAAAATAACAATTTCTGTGAAGATCCTTATCTTTAACTCGTACCTTGTAGCATTGCAATAAGGATTAAATTAAAAGGTTAAAAAAAGAGAGAAAACTTCAGCACATTTTCTAGCACATTCTAAGCATATAAAAAATAGTAGCTGTACCTATTAATACTGCAAAATGCAGAACGAAAACCACACCTTAGATTAGAACATTTGCTAAAGAGAATTTGTCTTCACAGATCTGAAATGGTTTCAATCCACTAATTTCAAGCGAAGGCATTGTACGATTTCCCTTTGGAGTGCGCTTCAAATAGTAACAACGGGGGCGCCTGGGTGGCGCAGTCGGTTAAGCGTCCGACTTCAGCCAGGTCACGATCTCGCGGTCCGGGAGTTCGAGCCCCGCGTCAGGCTGTGGGCTGATGGCTCGGAGCCTGGAGCCTGTTTCCGATTCTGTGTCTCCCTTTCTCTCTGCCCCTCCCCGTTCATGCTCTGTCTCTCTCTGTCCCAAAATAAAAAAAAAAAAAAAAAAAAAAAAAAAAAAGTTGAAAAAAAATAGTAACGAAAAGCACGTACTGAGAGGATAACCTTCCGTCTGCGCGCCACAATGCGTGACAGCCGTCCTCTCCCCGAGTGCTCGTGATCCCACCCCGTGGGTATCATTTTCCCCACCCACAGGTGTGGAAGCTGAAACTCAGAATTGAAGTCGACTGCCCGAGGTCATTCTGCCACCAATGGCTAAGCTAGGATGTCAACTCAGACCCACGCATAGAGGTGCTCTTCAGCTCTGTCCCGTGATGGAAGTAAAAGTGAATGGCAGTGAGGAGGGGGCTGGAGCAAGAGACGTTTTCTACTTTAAATAAAGTTAATCTAGATCAGTGGTTCTCAATTTGGGAGAAGGGTGGGGCTCAAAATATCCTTGCGCTCAAAAAAAAGTGTTGGGGACCTCACAAAGCTTTTGTTTACAGGGATTTTACTTTCTGACGTTTTACTTTTTTCAAATTACCAATTAAAGCTAAGAAAATTGGGGGATTACTTATTTATTTATTTCAAAATGACAGGTCCTATTTTAAAATATTTTAAAGCAACAATAAACACATTAAATGTCAACATGCATCTTTTTACACGTTTTTATTTAAGTTCCAGTTAAGGTACAGTGTAATAGGACTTTCAGGTGTAGAGTATAGTGATTTAACACTTCCATTCATCACCTGGTGCTCATCACAAGTTCACTGCTTAATCCCCATCATCTGTTTAACCCATCCCCTCATCCACCTCTGCTCTGGTAACCATCTGTTTTTATCTGTAATTAAGAGTCTCTTTCTTGGTTTCTCTCTCTCTTTTTCCCCTTTACCCCTTTGTTTTGTTTCTTAAATTCCACATATGATTACATTCCACATAGGAATGAAATTCTATGGTATTTGTCTTTCTCTGGCTTATTTCACTTAGCATTATACTCTCTAGCTTTATCCATGTCGTTGCAAATGGCAAGGTTTCATTCTTTTTGATGATTGTATATGTGCTATATATACATATATACATAAACATACCACATCTTTATAAAAAAAATGGCTATAATCAGCAACACAGGAATTAATATGAAATTTTATGTAAAGTTAAATTGGTTTCAAAAGAAACACCTCTTTTAGTGAAAAGAGTGATGTCATTTTACATTTTTAGCACATCTCCTTAACGTCTAACTTGGCAGAAGGCACCTAGACCCTGCCATTAGCTTCGGCCCATGGCCGGTCTTGCTGTGACACGTCACATGGGCCCTGGAGGACTCCACAGAGGATTTAAGAGACTGTGAGAGTGAAATGGACAAGTAATGTCTTCCTGTTATTATGGAAATTGTTTACGGGCCTCTCTGGAAGATTTCAGGGTTCCCTTGGTAGGCCAGCCCGCACTTTGAGAACCACAGTTCAGGTAAAATCCGTAAGAGAACTGAAAAGCTGTGTTGCTAACTTTAGTCCACAGTCATAGCCCAAGTTCATCATTCAAATACCTACTTATCCATAGTATGTCTTTTTGTGTGCTGTTCTAGAAAAGAATGATGGAAATCTGTCATCTCTAGGTGATAATAAACATCGAGTGGGAAGATTTTAAAGCAAATAACATTTCTTGGTGAAAACAAGACGTGTTATGGAAAAATGTGTCAGAATTATATTTGGCTAACTCACAACTGAGACAAAAATTAATGCATTTTTCTCTTTATAGCATAAGACAATCCTTTGTTATACAAATAAAATGTAATCGAAGTGCCATTCTATTTTTGTGGCATTAACCAAACTGATTAAATCTGTTCTATTGCTTAAGTGAAGATAGTAGTCAAATATTAGCAGACATGCACCCTAATAAAGTAGAGGGCACCAGGAGAGCACTGGAAATCTTATGTAAGTTGGAAAAAATCTCGTGGAATGTTTGGGCAATGTTAAGACACATTAGAAATTGAATTGTTTGGTTATTCATGAGATTGCATCTTCAAAATGTCTTGTCTCAGAAATAGAATTTTTCTTCCGTACTTTAAAATCCAAGCCCAGAAACAAGTCATTTGTAAATCATATTTGGTTTTGTTAATTCATTTATTCAAATTTGTTTTGCTTTACTGTACTGTTTCTAAGTGGAAAATGATTATCACGAGGCACTTTAATTATTCCCGATAATTTTAAAATTTGACATAATACGTTAGGTATTCTAGAAAAATTGAGCCCTATTTCACAGACACGTTAGCAAAGCTGAAGCTTAAGAATCATCATTTCAGGGCATCGGGGTGGCTCAGTCGGTTGAGCGTCCGACTTTGGCTCAGGTCATGATCTCGCGGTTTGTGGGTTCGAGCCCCACTTCAGGCTCTGTGCTGACAGCTCAGAGCCTGGAGCCTGCTTCGAATTCTGTGTCTTCCTCTCTCTGCCCCTCCCCCACTCGCGCTCTGTCTCTCTCCCCTTCAAAAATAAACATTAAAAAAATTTAAAATAAATGGTAATACAAAAGAATCATTTCAGTAGCAATATTGCACTAAAAGGAAAAAACAGTACATTTTTTAAGATTGAAAATATTCATAGAGTGTACAAGAGCACCAGCTCTAAAATGAACTTTGAGCCTCAATGCCAAATGAACCATACCCCAAAATAGTCATTGGAAGTTTCCCCATGTTGGACATCATCGAAGTTTCCAGATGTAGGACTTGATGACAGAAGAAGCATCAGTTTCAATACCATTGCATTCCTCTAAAACCAACTCCTGGTTGACTATTCTACATGTTCTAGAGGTGCTATTATCATGCAAGGTGTTTTTTTTTTCCAGTATCCAGATGCTCTGAGGTAAAGAAAACACGAAAAACAGGTTTTCCAGAAAAGAACCACCGGTTTAACTAGAAAACCTGACCTTGTAACACTAAGAAGGTTTTCTGGATTCCCTTAGGTTCTTCGAAGCAACAGTCTGCTAGAGTCTACAGACTACTGGTTACAGAATCAGAGGACGCCGTGCCAGATTGGTTTTGTGGAAGACAAGTCTGAAAACTGCGCTTCCGTAAGTAAACACAACTCTCAGGGTCTGGGCTGAGAAAGCAGGGAGTCTGGCAGGTGTGCTCCTGGGAAGGACGCAAGTTTCATAACTCATTAAATACAAGGTTAGGAAAGTATCATTTTGAAAATACGCCACTGGTTCATACGGACCGTTAACACAAAAACACGCAGACCTCATGTTTCTCCTCCCATTTTGCTCATTTCCACCAGTAAACTAACCCGATCACTTCTCTGAAAAGGAAAAACGATGTTTATATTTTCAAAAATGACTGAGAAAGAGATTCTGAAATAGGATCGTATGATGAGAAATAAAAGACCATTCAGGAAGCTCTCTTGGATTCTTTCCAATATATTTTATAACTGCTGCTGGTTAGTATTTTCCAACACAAAAACTGTGTAAAAGTATTCTATCATTCTTACAAATTATAGTCATCATTTGAAAACCTTTCCAGCCTAGGAAATATACAGGCATGCATTTTAATATACTAGAGCTGTGCTTTCCATACAAAACCTTCGTTTTCAAGGAAGAGATGTTCTTATAGACACATAAAATTCTTAAGGCGTAGAGTGGGAGCACATATTATTGATACGAAAAATCAGTGTTATGAATTCTCCTTCCTGACGGAGATATGCTCCCTCCTGTATGTTCTACAAAGTGATATGTTTCATTGTAATTGAAATCACCTAGCTCTGTAGGACTCTTAATGACAGAGATTGGGGCAGAGTATTTCCAACGTGGAGAGAAATGTAATTCTCATGACTAAACTGTGAACTTCAGCTTTGAGCTATTCTTGGAGGTAAGTTGAATGCCAGAATTTCTGTTAAAAGGGAAAAAAAAAATAAAACACAAAAGAAGGAAGCTAAAAATGGGGGTGAAGAAGCTTTTTATATAAACGGGGCAGCACCAGAACTGGCAGACGGAGGATGTGAAACATTTCACACCATAGAGTCTCGTAGCACAAGGAAAGCCGAGTCCATTCAACACACTTATTTCCATCTCTTTGTTTAGGCAAATGATTTTGATTCCACTGCTTTTAGGACTTTTAATCCATTATCCAGAAAACCAGTTGGTGTCTAAAAATCTTTGGGGAAAACAGACAGGGTTACGTGGCAAATAATTTGACAGTGATCCATCCTTTGCAAATTCACTTCTGAGATGAGTTAGAAAATACAGGCATTTATGGATACAGATCTCTAATCACATCGTGAAAGGGAGAGAAGTGGAACTTAAAAGCTATCCAGCTACATTCTGGAAAAAGTTGTCATCCAAGCAGCTCCTGTTAAGAGTCTCCCACTTAGGGCCGCCTGGGTGGCTCAGTCGGTTAAGTGTCCGACTTCAGCTCAGGTCATGATCTCGTAGTTCATGAGTTTGACCTCTGCAATCAGGCTTTATGCTGGTGGTACAAAGCCTGCTGAGATTCTCTCTCTCTCCGCGCGCGCGCGCGCGCTGCGCACTCTCTCTCCTTCTCTACCATTTCCCATTTGCTCTCTCTCTCAAAATAAGTAAACTTCAAAAAAAAGAAATGCTAAATTTATAACCAGATTTAAGATTTCCCTTGGCTCTCCTAAGCGAAGAGAACTCTCCTCACACTCCCCACGAACCCCAATGGACTCAAATTTGGGCTTAAAACCATATGACTTCCTTTCCTAATTCATTGTCCCTTTATAGTGTCCGATGACATCAGTGAAGTTGAGCTGATCATCGTTCCTTTACAGTTCTTTCTATTCTTTCCAAAAGGAGAACAAACCTAACACAAATAAAAGGCATACTGGAAGATTTGTTTCCCCACAAATGTGTATAAAAATTGTCCATGACTCTAAACCTAAAAGAAATGTCAAAATCCCTATAGCAAAGTAGCCCTTATCTCTCAAAAGAATCGTCTACTCCTTTTTTCTTAATGTCCGAGTCCTTTCTCTCTTTCCGACTTGTCACTATTTCTAGGGAAGGAAGAAGAAACACAGTCCAGAGTTAGACATTGCTGAAGGGAGGTGACGATCTAGAGGAGAAACAGAGGTGAACTGTGGAGATTCCTGACCAGAGGGGCACCTGGGTGGCTCAGTCGGTTAAGCGGGCCGACTTCAGCTCAGGTCATGATCTCGCGGTCCGTGAGTTCTAGCCCCGTGTCAGGCTCTGTGCTGACAGCTCAGAGCCTGGAGCCTGATTCAGATTCTGTGTCCTCCCTCTCTCTGACCCTCCCCGTTCATGCTCTGTCTCTCCCTGTCTCAAAATAAATAAACGTTAAAAAAAAAAAAAAAGAGAGGAGAGATTCCTGACCAGAAAGTGGTCAGGGAAACAGTACTTAATTGCTTTTCAAAAACAAATTCTCCGTAGAAGGATGAAAGTGAAAGTGAATTTAAAGGAAAAACGACTGTATTTAAAATATTATCCTCATTCAAGTTTCATTTAAAAATGTAGTGTAATAAAATCACCCCAAATCGAAATCTCTTTTCCCAATAATCACAACAGAATCTGAGGAGCCTGTAGCAAAGTTGGCTTATATTTTATTGCTTTGTACTCTGTTCATGGCTCTATGTTAATCATCGCTCCTTTAACTCATTTCTTCCCGATCAAAATTAACAGCCGACTCTTTCCATTCCAATTAGATTGGCTTGGTATCCATTCTACTGAACTAAAAGTGTCTGAACATGCAGTCCTGAGGACTAAGAACTTTGTAGCCAGTGTCTTCTGAATTCAAGATGGCCACATAAAATTTTTATTGAATGACAACTCAGGCTTGGAGAGCCATCAGGAGCCATCAGGCTTGGAGGCCCATTGTGCACTTGGGTCGGTATGGCTGTTTGTTCTCAACCCTTAAGCAATGAGGGTTTTTTTTTTTTTTTTTTTGTCATTATTTCAGTAGAGAGCTACGTTCATTTCCCAGCTAAAATGAAGAGTCTAAATGAGAAGTAATTTGAGGCAGTCAGAAATACAGTAGGCGTGCCAAACACAAACAGCTTGCCCAGAAGTTTGGCTCCAGAAGGTGCCCTACAAGTTACTCTCAAAATTTTCGATAAGCTATCAAATATAAACAACATGCTTATGTTTTTCCAAAGAGACTTATCCTTTCAAATTACATAATTTCATTCTCTTTCTAATTTGCCAGTCTGGAAAAAAAAAAAAAAAAAAACAAACCCTTACACTAACATTAACTTTCAGGGTGTTGTTTTTTTTTAACCTGATTATTTAAGAGAAGGAAATGTGGGAAGAATAATGGAAATGGAAGCCAATTTCTAAACCCAACAGCTGAGTCATTATCTTAATAGAGGTTCTTAACACAAAGGGTAGGGATTGGACTTTTCAGGACTCCTGACTTTTTTTAATTAAAAACTAATTTAGTTGCTTTCTAATCCACTATTACCCTTTGCTATTTACTCAAATTTAATTTTTTTTATATCAGGAATCCTCTTTTGATTTAATGCTTCATTAAATTACCTTGACAATTCACATTATTTCTATTTATAGCTACTGTCAGACTCTTTCCTTACTGATCATTTTAAGACTTGGCTATCACCTTCGAAATAAATTATACCCTCTAGCATGCATTTTAATTGACGAATCACAGTATTTGAAAATGTGTTACATTCGCCTTAAACTTTTAAATAAATTAAGTTCTTAGGCAGGCTTCAACATTCCACACATGATATTACAAAACTAAGAAGATATTTGGCAGGTGTTCGGTGGGTCTCTGATGTCAATGCAACCCAGTGGCAACAATGACAAAACGATATCTCAGATGACAGCTCTTTATTCTATATTATTTCTCCAAATATTTCTATATTGAATCTATTCTAAAATTAAACAAAAATAAGTTAAGGAAAAGACAAACACCCACTTGATACGGTGATCTACAGAAAAATCTAGACTCACATGATCAAGGAAAAATATAATTATAGATCTATGAAGGGACATTTTACATTATCTAGTCCAGATATTTACCAACTTTTCAAGCAACTTTTCATGTGTTTTTTTCCTTTAAAAATCAAGTTTGGAACTTTTTAAAAAATTATTTAATTTTAGACATACAGAAAAATTGCAAGAATTCCTAGAATTCCCAGATTCCCCATACGCTAACGTTTCACTACGTTGCTCATCCTTTCCTTTGTGTGTATGTATGCATCTGTGTGCATGTGTACATATAGGATTTTTTTTCTAAAATTTTTGAGACTGAGTTGCAGACACAATGCCCCTTATCTTTACATACTTCAGTGCAGGGCTTAAATATTTATAATGTGGATTGAACCCAGAGCTGCAGAAACTCTTGTTCAGGTTCCTCATTTGGTACCCACTGCACAATAATTTTCCTTAAATATCTATGCAACAGTTTTCAAGAAGTTAAAGGTTGCCCCCATAAAAGTGAAAAAATCCAGTGCTGATGGAAGAAATCAGCCAGACTGAGCAAAATGAAAGCCCTGTATTTAAGTGCACCAACACTCTTCTTAGGAGGCAGCTTAAGTACCGTCAGGGTTGAGTTGCACCTGTGAGGGAGCTCTCAGCTTGCACCCGTGGTAGAATATTCCTTCCAGCTTCCTGCAGGACTGCTCTTCAAGAAAAGTTCTTCCATCTTGATATATTTCTAGGAGTTTTAGTACCCCCACCTTGATTGATCCAGAAGAACTTTTTGGAGGCTTGCTTCTTAACCCAACCTTAGATAAAACAGGTAAGGCAAGGCAGCGCAGCAAATCTGATCTGTGTGGACGCACCCTGCCCTGAGCAGTAGCTCCTGAGGCACCTTGCGAAATCCACCAGTCCCAGAGAGAACTTTGACTCTCGGTGAAATAAAAGTTCCATTAAATTTTGCCAAGTCTCAGGGGCGCCTGGGTGGCGCAGTCGGTTAAGCGTCCGACTTCAGCCAGGTCACGATCTCGCGGTCCGGGAGTTCGAGCCCCGCATCGGGCTCTGGGCTGATGGCTCAGAGCCTGGAGCCTGTTTCCAATTCTGTGTCTCCCTCTCTCTCTGCCCCTCCCCGTTCATGCTCTGTCTCTCTCTGTCCCAAAAATAAATAAACGTTGAAAAAAAAAGTAAAAAAAAAAATTTTGCCAAGTCTCTGGAAGCCAATAACTTAGAACGCTTTATGGTGAAGCATGACACAGAGGGATGGTGGAGAAGTCTCCCACCAAAGCAATTAGGTGGCTTAACATGCGGGAGGACACATGCAAGAAGCTGAAACCTAGAAATGTGATAAACAAAACTGAGATGGAGCTTTTGATATAACTTAAGGACTATACCTACAGTGTGTGGCGAAATAATACAGTAGTATTATGGGTGTAGACTTTAGACCCAGCCCATACATGTATCATCCCGTGCATCTTGAAACTAAGAGGAAGTTTTTACAGGTTTATTTTCCTTGAAACTTGAGTTTGTGTTGTATCACTTATGTTGTGGGGAAAATGCTGCATAATAAAAATTAAGATTATTGACTTTCTTTATTGGCTCAAGAAATTGCAATGTATATCTAAGCATTACTAAGTAAGTGGAATGAGACTTCCAATAATTCATAGCATGAATAGGAATTAAGAGGGAAATCTAGATGGCTATTTGTAGGACTATTTAAGCTTGATACAACTGTAGACACCAATGTTTCAATGTTTACACTTCAGTAAACAATAGAAACAAAATGAAAAGCCAAGTAACAACTGTATGCATATATGTATATATGAAAGCCTCACAGTATTAATCTCAGTGCATTAAGAGTTGCCACAATTCATTACGAAAAAGTAAAATTTCCAATAACAAAGTTGGAGAAAAGTCGAACATAAGAAATTCATTGAATAATACGATTGTTAATAGACATGAAAAGAAGTCAACCTCTCTGATTATCAAAGAGAATCCACTATAACCATTACAGAATTTGTTTCTAATAAACTTGTTAACATTTTTAAAAATATTTACAAAATAAAATGAAATAAAATGATAAAATAAAATAAAATAAAATAAAATAAAATAAAATAAAATAAAAATGGTTACATCCAGTGTTGATGTAAACACAGTTAAGAAGACACTCAACAACCTACATAAGGAGTGGAAACTGACAAAGTATAATATTTCTGGAGAAAACTTTTGTAATATGTGCTATCCAAAACATTTTAAATATTCATGACTATTCATTCACTTTTAGAAGTGTTTTCTAAAGAAATAGCCGCAGTTGCATGCAGACTGATGTAAAATATGGTTCATGTGCCAAAGTAACACACCTGCGGCAACACAGCAGCCTGACTTAGAATGTGGGGTCTGGAGTCAGGCTGCTTCGATTTGAATACCACCTCCCTTTTCTAGCTACATAATCTCCAACAAATTGTTTAGTCTGTGACTCATATTTCTCATCTGTCAAATGGAGATGCTAATAGTATTTATCTCATGGATTGTAAGGACTAAATGCATTAACATTTCTAAAGTTCTAGAACGGTGCCTGCACAGAGTAAACATTATTAAGTATTCAGTGAACTTAACAGCATATGACGGCAAAACATAGAAAGATCTCGCATACCCCACAGTACAGGAATGGTTAAATACATGTTGGGTAGGGGCGCCTGGGTGGCGCAGTCGGTTAAGCGTCAGACTTCAGCCAGGTCACGATCTCGCGGTCCGTGAGTTCGAGCCCGGAGTCAGGCTCTGGGCTGATGGCTCAGAGCCTGGAGCCTGTTTCCGATTCTGTGTCTCCCTCTCTCTCTGCCCCTCCCCCGTTCATGCTCTGTCTCTCTCTGTCCCAAAAATAAATAAAAAACGTTGGAAAAAAAATTAAAAAAAAAATACATGTTGGGTATTTATACCATGAAGATTAATGCATTCTTTGGAAACCAGGTTTGCAAAAAATATTTCAGCACATGGAAATAAAGACTCACAGTATAATTATGCATAAAAAAATAGGCTCCAAAAATTATACATAATATATATTAAGCAGGACACGTTAGTCAATTGAATGAAGGAAAGCGAAAAATCAAGAACAAGTCCTGTTGTTTGGGTTTAATCTTCCGGATGGATGGAAGTTTCACTCACTGTGGGGGGGAAAGACTGAGGAGAGGGGAACGTCAGAAGTGGGAGGAGAAGGATAGTGCTATGGAAAAGAATGTCTTCTAGTTATCCAAGTGGAAATGTCAAGTTGGCAGTTGGGTGTTTAAGTTGGAGTTGTTGGCAAGGGCAGGTTGAGAGATAAGAGATTTGAGGGCCTTCGTGGTTATCCTCAGGGAGGTGAGAAGCTCAGTCAAAGCAGAGAGGGTGTGTAAGTAGAAAAAAGGCTTTGGTTTGCAGATGAGGATGGGGTCTTCTGGTAAATGTGCTTATACGGTGATCTCCGTGTCCCTGACCGCCCCCTGGCCAAATCAAGAGATATTTCATTTAAGCGTGTTAACCTGAGTTTCATATACACAATGGAGTATTTATGTATCTGATATTTTTGCCACTAAAAGTACAGTCGTATGAATGGACCTGAGTGTACTTTAAAACCTGGGTGTTCATAACCATTTCTCAACTGTTTTTTTTAATTCATTTTGACAGAAGGATGCTTTATTAAAATAGCTCAGAATAGCTTTGAGTTTCAAATTTCACACGATTCCTGCTATTATAGCAATGTTCCTCTGAGTGGAAAGCCTATCAATCAAGAAAGACCAACAACAATACACAATGTTTCTCATTAAATACCTTTCAGCTTCAAGGATATTGACTACATAATTTCTATTTCTTCTTAGTGGAATTATTTATTGGATCAACATGTCTTTCTTAATCAGTTCTTCTAAAATCCCAGGAAAACTAGTTAGAAGTAATAGCATTTTTTTTTTTTTTTTTTTTTTTTTTTTTTACAATTTAGAGTCTCAGTCTTTTTTTTTAAATGAGTAAATAATGAGAAGAAGAAATTTAAAAAGTGGGTCTGGCCAATGACTGCTGTAGGATGTCTGGTTTTTAACTCATAGCCTCTGGATACTATTCCCCTCTTTTCTAATGAGACAAGTTCAACCTAGAGGTCTATTAGGAAGTGCTAAAAAAAGAATTTCTGCTCTTCCGTACTTGAATATTACACTCTTATTAAGACCAGAGACATGGGGCGCCTGGGTGGCGCAGTCGGTTAAGCGTCCGACTTCAGCCAGGTCACGATCTCGCGGTGCGTGAGTTCGAGTCCCGCATCGGGCTCTGAGCTGATGGCTCAGAGCCTGGAGCCTGTTTCCGATTCTGTGTCTCCCTCTCTCTCTGCCCCTCCCCCGTTCATGCTCTGTCTCTCTCTGTCCCAAAAATAAATAAACGTTGAAAAAAAAAAAATTTAAAAAAAAAAAAAAAAGACCAGAGACAGCCCTCACTTTACATTCCAGACGGTACTGGGAACATTGGCTGGTCCATAAAGTCTGTAATGGTGAAATTGAATCAGAAAGGTATGAAGGCTAAATTCTGCCTCGGGTTTGGTTTAATACAATCATTCACCAGACAGCCTAAGTCAGCAGGGGCTCAAGCGGTTTTATTAGGCACCTAGGGATGAATTCTTCAAAAGCAGCATCTGTGAACCTTTGGCCCTGTTCTTGGATTAGGCTGGATGATTCTTTGTTGCTGGGGGACGGGGGGCTTTCCTGTGCGTTGCAGGGTGTGTAGCAGCATCCCTGGCCTCCACCCAGTAGATGCCAGTAGCATCCACTCTCCAGCTGTAACAACCAAACAGGCCTCCAGATGTTGCCAATCTCTCCTGGCTGGAGGTGGTGGGTGAGGGGCGAAGTGACACCTCGTTGCAATTGCTGCTCTAAAGTTTCTCAAGCTTTAACCCCTAGTCTCTCCTGAGGTAGCTCCTATTCATGTGTTTCAACTTGAGTTGCCCCTCACCACTGCACAGGCATGGAAGGAGAGTACCACCTCCACTTGTCCCAAAGGATCCCAGCCTACCTGTTACACCCATCGATGGCCAAATGCACTGGGAGAAACGACTGAAAATGAAAGTTCATAGGACAGTCAAAAACAGCTCAAAATACCTACCTGTGGGTCAAGGTCAACTAATTTATGGCTGTTGCTTCTAAGACACATAGAATCCAGTACCACTGGAACATCCCAGGCAACCAGTTTCTAGATTGAGATACATTACATTTATCGATAACAAATTTTCTCTCTTTTATCAAATATAATGCAATTAGGTAACGGATAACTGGAAAGCATCAAGAAAGAACAGTATCCTAATTCTAATACCTAGTGGATCTACTCTTGGTACCCAGGTTATTTCCTTCCACCCTTTCCCCCACAAACTAGAAAGAAGAGACACGTCAACTCATCTCAATGCCAAATGGGAATATGGGCCCTGGGTTGAAGGTCTCCTAATTTTTTTTAAGAGAAGTCAGAAATTTTGTTTTGTACATAAAATCTGATTTTGAAAACTTGGCCAGTAATAAAATTTTAAAATAATAAAACAAAACAGAGCGCATCTGTGGGATGGAATTAGCTGGTAGGACTCCAGTTTCTGACATCTGTCTTTTCAGTTTGTGCATACCTGGTGTCGTTCTTGTTACCTGCCAATTTCTATTTGCGTTTGAATTCAGGACTTCTGTCACTAAACAATCTTGCAAATACTTTCCAGCTCAAAAATCCTGTTAGTGAAGGACCAAGTAAGTACATTACTAGAACTCCCTTCCTCATTACCCAAATTAGCTTGTCCAGATTTTTACTATGCTCCACAAATACACAATACCATCTTCTGTGGCCTTACTCTCAGAAGATCATTTGGAAAATAAAGTCCTAACCATCCTAGAAGTGAAAGGACAGTGGACATGAATTGTGCCAATTTATTTCCTTTATTCATATGTGTGTGTATATATATTCATGTATGCATATACATATGATGTATATGATATCATATATATATGATATATATATGATATGATATGATATATATCATATATATCATATGTATATGCATGATATATATATCATATATATGATATATATTATATATATCATATGTATATATTTCTGTTGAAAGTGTTGTTCTGATAAGTAAACAATTTACTTCATGAATACCCAACCAAAACACAACAGTCCAAAAGATAAAAGTTAATCCAACAGGCATATTTGTTCTCAAGCATCTAGTTCAAGACCGTCCACCATTTGGCTTGTCCAGATTTGGCTCTTGATCAACCCTGACTCCCTGTCACCACCCTTTCCCCAAATTCATTGGAATACTTGCCATTCTCCAAACATCAGTGTCCCCTTGCGCATGCTGTTTCCTCGCCCTAGCCTACCCTGGAACCCCAGCCTGCTCCCTCCAGTATTCTTGCCGAAGTTTTTAGTCCAACTATGTTCATACAAAACGGTCATTTCAACCTTCAAGCATTGCTTATTCGTGACAATTCAGGAAAAAAGTA
Source organism: Lynx canadensis (assembly GCF_007474595.2). NCBI lineage: Eukaryota > Metazoa > Chordata > Mammalia > Carnivora > Felidae > Lynx > Lynx canadensis. Next base: position 210,392,749 of record NC_044310.1, on the reverse strand, counting down.
TCGCATCCTTTCTTTCAGATGAATTCCTGCGAAACTCATCGTCGTTTCTTACATCCCTTACTTTAGCACTGACAGCTAGTTTGTCTATTACTTCAGTATCGTATTCTTTCAAATTGCTTTGTCTTAAAAGAGAACAAATGTCATCATTCTTGATAAGAGTGCTATTCCCCACTGCATTCCTCTATACTTGAATATACTTCCGATTCTTACAAAAAAATGTTACTGTTTATTTTGAGAGAGAGAGAGCACGACAGAGCATGAGCGGGGGAGGGGCAGAGACAGAGGGAGACACAGAATCCGAAGCAGGCTCCAGGCTCTGAGCTGTCAGCACAGAGCCTGACATGGGGTTTGAACTCACGAACTGTGAGATCATGACCTGAGCCGAAGTCAGACGCTTAACCGTGACAGAGCCACCCAGGCGCCCCTGTACTTCTCCATTCTTCACGTATTGATGTTACTCCAAATCTTCTTTTAAAAGCATGTATCAAAAAAAAAAAATGTTCCTCCTCCTCTTGATCTTCAAACTTAAGAACTAATAAAAAGTCTCTGCTACCTGGTTACTCTGTGGCTATCTCACCATTCTGCGGAAATCGCTTGCCAAACCCACTGAGATGTTCTCACTGCTTATATTACCTAGCTTTTAGCAGAGCTGACCGAATTCATACCCCCAGCCAGCTTCTGAAACCTAGCTATTTTCTCCATGGCTTCAAGAACATTATTCTTCTACTTGTTTTCCTGCCTCTGTGATCATTAATTCTTTGTCTTACTCCTGGACTTTTGCTCTCCACCACCTGGCACTTCATGGAGGCATTTTCCGCAGGTCTGTGTGAAAGCCTGGTCCCTTCTTGCCAACTGCCTTTACTGGATCATTCATCCATACCTCATGGCTTCAGCCACATCTCTATGCCAATGACCACCATCTCTGTACTGTAGGCTTATTTCTAGGTACTCGTTGGATACACTCACCTAAACATCTCAGAAACAACTCAAATTCAATATAACTGGAGGTAAGTATCCAAAAATAGGTTCTGCCCTCCAAATTTTCGTTTTCCATTGGTGGTTTTATGATCTACACATTTCCCCATGCTACACTCTTCAGAATCACACTCATCTTTCTCCTTTACTTGTCATCTCTAATTGGTTAACAAAAGCTGTTTTGATTTTTCACTTCTGGCTATGCATTTCCAGCCTTACTGTCGCTGTTTTATTACCTAATGCCCCACATATCTCTTCTAAAGATTTAATATGCAAAAATCACAAGCAAAAACAAAGAGAAAAAAAAAAGTAAAGAAGACCCCAAGGCCTTGGTGTCATTTTCTCCTGAAATCTTTTGCAGCAGACAAATCCCTGGATTTATTTTAAGGTTTTGGTGGTATGAATAACTACATTCCCAGTCCCCACTGCCACCCTCAGCATCACAGAGTTTCTCCAGGGGGCTGCTGAGTCAGTTCAGGGTCTAATTCGAGACCGTGGCTCAAGTGTGTAATTGGACTGAATATGAATTCCAAAGGAGCTGATTCACCGTTGCTATCCTGATTTTTAAAGTGCTGTACTAGATGACAATCCGGTGAAGAAACACGTTGACCTTGGCACCCTTTGACATTGGAAGCACACTCACAATATGTATTTGCCAGAGCGTACCGGTAAAAGTACAATATCAACTGGAGAGAGTTCTCTACACCACATGCTGAGCCAACAGAATGTGCTAGTGTTCCCTTATTCTACCAGACTAAGTAGCTAAGCTTCCTTTTGTGATGTCGCCACGCCCAGTTGCTGGAATAAACCTAAGAAGATATATTGCCCATCCCTCTCACTTTTCAAGCGAGAAGAAAAAAATAACAGTGGAGAGAAGGGATTGTTCAGGGCTACAGAGTAAATTAGTAACAAGGGTCTAAAGCCCAAGTCCACCGGCTCTTAGTGCAGTGCGTACATTATTCGACACTCTGGTAGATCCCCACCCTTATAAAATATTAGGATAATTGCATCAGAAGGTCATAAAAGGAACGATTTCTTCATGGTAGGGCTACATTTATTTGAGGCATAAGAGATGTGCATTACTAATCCAAGCTGAAGACCCTGAATTAGTATTACTGAAAAATTCCAAGATATTCAGCTTTTTGGTGATTTTTTTTTTTAGTAACTTTAAGATTGTGTCACATGTCTGTATATAAATTACTGTCAGATTATATCGGACAGCTATCTCGTTACATCATCCATAGGTATAAACGTCATTAAAATCTGATATGTCCGTACCAAGCCACATAGCCCTTGGTCACGTCAAGTGGCATTGCCTATACTACTCATCCGGCTGACGTTTATTGGGTCTTACTTTGCGCACACTGCTCTACCAGAATCTCTGAGGGGTATTGAAATGTGAGCAAAGATTCTCTGCATCTTAAGAAGCTCAGAACTCCGTATGCTGATCCCCTCCTCACCCTCCCGGGCTCGTTTTGTTGTTATTTGATTGTTTTAATTTGTTGTTTTTTTTGTTTTTTTTGTTTTTTTGTTTTTTGTTTTTTTTGATTAGGCTAAGCCGTTTTAGTATATGTGCTGCCGAAGCGAGCACTAGGCTAAGCCGTTTTAGTGAAATCTGTTTCCATTACAGTGTGAACGCTTTGGTGTCACTCCTCAGGGATACATAGCCTTGGGCCTGTGGATAGTCACCCAGGATGACATTGGTCTTAACAGGTCTCTCTTTCACCGTGTCTTTCTCTGGTCTTTCTTTTGCGCTGCCTGCTTCATGTGATATTACACCCTGTCTGTTTGGCTTTACTATTTTACCAGCTGATGGCTCAATTGCTTTTAACAATGCCCTGGAGTATCAATTGCTCAGCAGTCTGATCCAATTAAATGTAGGCAAGCATAATTCTTGAGACCAGTTTTGAGTTTTGTTCTCATCCCACGAGGGCTCTTCTTAGCTACTTCTTCTTCTGGTTCTCTCGAGTAAAATAGCCGGCCTGTGGTTTCATTTCTTGCTCTTAATTAAGGGGAGCGATTGTTTTTGAGAGTGCCCTTATCTTGAACTTCCACCGATTCCGTTTCAGATGATCTCAGTTCCTTTGGGGAGAGCTTCTGAGCTCTCTTTTCTTATAGACGACATCTCTTACAGGGCAAACCCTCTGAGCCACTGTTCTGAGTACTAAGTGGGACAGTTGCCTCTGGTGTTCTTGGTTTGCCCTGCCCGGTTGGGACCTGTGCTCTACAAGCAGGCCAGAGTGAGGGTGATCGTGCCCTGGTGTCCTCAGTCTGTCATCTCTGGGGTAACACCTGAGTAGGGCCCGGATGAAAGAAAGAAGCAAACCCCTGACTTCTTGGCTTTACTCACCAAGAGTTTAGTCTCTTCAATTTGGAGTTAGACGGGATGAGGAATGCTGTCAATCCCTGACTCCTAGTGAGACCCAATAACCCTTGTCTGGGAGGGGAAGGGAACCCAAATGACTCTGTCAAGTTGAACTGGACAAAGGGGAGGCAGGGAAAGGAGAAAGTGAGTTGTGGTTTCAATGCAGCAGACTCTCTCCGTTCTGAGTGTTAGATTTTCTTGAAAACATATTTCTGCATTTTCTGTATGTCCTTAGGACAATTTCTTGAAAATTAATGTGTTTGTTTTTATGGTTTCTGCCAGCTTTGCCTATTTCACCGGGAGTTGGTCCACAGAGTCGTCCCAGACCTGGAACTCACTATGGCTTCTTTTTCCAGCCCATGTGACTCTATAACACAGAGGTTTGTGAGCCAGACAGGGTCTGGAACTCTAGTCAGGGGTCTCACGTGTCCAGTTAAAGGTAGCTTAACATACTTTAGCATTCAGACTTGTCGAAGGTAGAATGGATATTGTCTTATGCAAGTTAAAGCATCTAATGTCCCTGAAGAAGGATGTCTCATTTTTAAAAATTTATTTATTTTTAATTTATTTGTATGTGGGAGCACCTGGGCAGCTCCGTCGGGTAAGTGTCTGACTCTTGATTTAGGCTCAGGTCATGATCTCACGGTGCGTGCGATGGAATCCCACGTCGGGCTCTGCGCTGACCGCTTGGAGCCTGAGGGACTCCCGGTCCCTCTCTTTCTGCCCCTCCCATTCTTGTGTGCTCTCTCAGTCTCTCAAAAATGAATAAACAAACAAACAAACTTTAATTTCTTTTTATTTAATTTTTTTAATCGAAGTATAGTTAACACAAAATGTTACATTAGTTTCAGGTGTACAATTTAGTGATTCGACAGCTTTATAATTATACTATGTTCACCATAAGCATAGCTACCATCTGGAAGAGCATCGCACTTTTGTGTCAAGTTAACAAGTTAATGTTTGTCAAGATATGTGGAGTCCAACTTCAGAAGATGCTTTTGTTAATTTTATTCTGAAAACATTGAACAAGGGTCACTCGATGTCCAGAACAGCCATGAAAAACTTGTTAAACAGCTTTGATTTTTTTTTAATTTTAAGGAATATAACTTCAAAGCGAACCCACAAAATAAACGGTTCCCTTGACATCACATGAATTGATTTGCAATCTAGTCGTTGGCTGGAAGGTTACTTAAACATCAAAGATGATCTGGCAAATGACAATAAATGTCAAATAGCTGAAACTGAGCCCTTCTCAGTAGTACTCATTGCATAGGAGACTCAATTGTCTACTCTACTTAAACCACCATTTATTCCTACATAATTGTGTTATCAACCTACAAGAGAACTTAGGCATGTATTTTTAAAACACATAGAATTTTTGTGTATTTTCAACCAGAAATTCATGGGTGGATATGTCTGTCGCAAAGAAAATTCTTTGGTCCCTGCAATTTTTGTCTAGTAGCATTGGTGAATACTGTAAGGTAAGTGCAGGCTAAAAACAAAACAAAACAAAACAAAAAACCCTGATATTAATATTAAGGGTTATACTTCATTTATCCAAAATTCCCATTTATCACAAATTCCCGAGTGACCTGGTTTCTGTGAGCAGAAAAGTTTCTTCCAGTTTTAACACTCTTTTCAAATGCTTATTCATTGTTCTTGACAGGGAAGTATTGGAAGAAAGTGATATTTTGCTTAATTGGCGAGAGCAGCATAATATTTTTGCCTCTATTTTTTTTCACGCTGACCTTCAGCATGGTATTCTGTTAACTCAGCAGATTGCTGTTGTTCTGATGCTTAGTCTGTGAAGACACATTCTGTCTGAATTACCTAAGAGGCGGAAGGACTAGGGGTGTATTTTCGGTTTACCTTGGTAACTGCAAAGGGAAGTCATCAATCAGTGCCACAGGCTTCAAGCTGTTCTCATGACAACTCAATTTTTTGGCTATTTTTCTTCCTTCAGTAAGCTCATCTGCAAAGATGCCCTTTTTTCTCTGTCCATCATAGCTCTTTCTTACTCATCATCAAGACAAAGATCCCTTTGATCTAAATAGAAGTGATCGCAAAGAAGAAAAGCATAGAATTGGACCCAAGCCCTGTTCCTGTGCCTGGAAACCGAAGGAGGAATTAATTTTCATAGGCAAGGTCCACTTAGGTTTTAGGTTTTGAAGCCCTTTTCAAAATTAATCAAGGGTGAACATTTTAAACATTGCCTAAAACAAAGCTTCACAAGACATTTAAGATGATACAGAAATAATGGGTTCCCGTGGTGTGTGAAAATTTATGTCACCTCATTTGTTTGAAAATGAAACCACACAAGAACTTGACTAATCTATAATAAACAATATTTATGTAGGATATATATATATATATATACATATATATATTAAGAAATGTGAAATGAATGGACATGATGTTTTTTCTTAGTGTGTAGATAATTATGGGAAAAATTCATGCAGACTTTAAGCTACCTTCCCATCAGTTCTGTAGCCATTTTTTCACTTTCCTATGTATCAGGCTACTCTGTTATGAATATAATGCCTCATTTAAAATTCGAAAAAAAAATAATACTAATTAGCAATGCCAATTAATAACACACACTACCCAAGCAAGATGAGATGGTGGAGAGGTGGCGGGGAGGGCACGCCTGGGTGGCTCAGTTGGTTAAGTGACCAACTCTTGGTTTCTGCTCAGGTCAAGATCGCAGGGTTTTGTGAGTTCCAAGCCCACATGGGCTGTGTACTTACTGTGTGAGCTTGCTTGGGATTCTCTCTCTTTTTCTCTCTCTCTGCCCCTCCCCTGCTCATGCTGTCTTTGTCTCTCTCAGAATAAATAAGTAAAGTTAAAAAAAAAAAAATGAAATGAGCAGGGCTTTGCCAGCCAGTCTTTCCAGAGGCAGGTGAAGGAAGGTTTCCTAGCCAGTGTTCCATTCTATAGGCTCCATCCAGTGGGTGCCATGTATTAAGAAGACAAGACGCTGCATGTTGTTTTAGGGTTTAGACATGTGTAGGAGGAATGAAAAAAGACAGTAAGCCCAAACACTGCTTTATTTTTTCCTGTGAAGAAATAAATTCCATATGTTAATGATAGAAATAATGAATTCATTACCGATACTGAGTTTTGTGCAAAGTAATGAGCTTTCTAATAAAAGAAGTGTTCAGAGATGGGACAGACACAGAACCACATTGTCGTAGAGGTGATTCAAGCATCTGGTAAATGACCTCTGCAGGCTTTTCCATCCCAGACTCCTATGAATTTGCGACGCTTTTCAATAAAAAAAAGAACTGATATTTATCGAATACCTCTGGTCTGCCAGGAAGCTCTGCTAAGAACATTAGGCAGACTCATTAATTCATATTATATCTCTATAGAGTGGGGATTATTGTTTTCTCCAGGCAAGGCTGACTTGGGTGGTATATCTGAGTCACACAATCAGTAAATGGTAAAGCCAGGATTAAGACACGGGCAATCTAACCAAGAGTCCAGTCCCTTCCACACAGTCTGCATACTGTTTCAAGCCATTTCTAGCCCTCTGATTTCATAGCAACTGGACAATCCGTCTGTTCCATTATATACAGGACAGAACCTCTAAAAGTGATTGTCCAATGATTCCATAAGTTTGCATCCTTTTTATTGCTATCATTTTAAGTGCCTGCCTAATAATTTTTCTGCTCATTTATCACCTTTAACATGAGAACTTTATAATGCTTTAGTTTACAAAGTGTTTCCACACATAATATTATTTCACTGAATTTATAGAAACCCTAAGAAGTAGCCAGAATAGGTATTGTTATGGAAGAGATATACATGGGTGTTCAAAGGTTTAATGTTAGTCCAGGATCATAAAGTGGTGGAGTTGGTGCCTGAAACAATATTTTCTGATTACATTTGCCAAGCAGACTCCTGACATGCCACTTGCCAATTAAAAGATTAATTGGGAAACTAAGGTCATTTAATTTCATATCTTTGATTTTCTAGAGCATCAGTTGAAGAAAAGAGTCTGGCTCCCTTCCTGTTTTTGTAAATACAGTTTTATTGAGACCCAGTCACATCCATGCACTTACGTATTGGCTGCTTCTTCACCACAGAAGAGTTGAGTAAATGCAACAAAGACTTTGTGGCCTGCACACCTAAAATATTTACTGCGTGGCCCTTTACAGAAAAAGTTTGCTAATCTGTATGCTAGAACAAATAGCTAATACTTTGACAGGTAAATACTGCTCTGCATTATTGGTTTAGTATGGATAAAAACAAGACTATTTCTGTTCTATCGAAGGAAAATCTCAGATCTTTTTTGCATCGAGTGTTTGAAGGAATTTGACTTTCCACCATCAAGACTTGAACTGCTTGATCCCTGCTTCCCATTTCTTAAGCCACGGTATGATTTGAAATCTTTATCAACATGACCTTTCAGAACAAATTTTCCACAAACTCTCTTATTCTTGTGCCACTTTAGTAAAGATTTTTGGGTTTTACCTCTTAGCCTCTTCTAATTTAACTACTCAAAGTGTCCCAGGAAATTACATGTTTTATGGCATTGTCCCCTGACTTACATCTGAGTATTAGATAGATATACTGCATTTTCTTTTCTTTTTGAAGAGTAATCTGGCGTCTTTGGAGAACAATATTGCTTCCTGCATAAACCTAGCCTTTGTTTTTTTTTTCTCAAAGCTGTAATTAACTAACGGTATTTTTAGTTCTGTAAACCTTAATTTACCATCCCATTTTACTGTAGCCTGTTAATCACAACCTACCAAAAATTGCAAAAGCCATGCTCTCAATCCTTGAAAAATCTTTGATGTGGGATTTGCAATTCAGAGAGAGGATCAAACACTGGTAGGCTCTTTAGAAAAGGAAAGTAAGTCCTTGATAATTCGAAGGGGGTGGGATCAGAAGATACATTCTCCTGTTTCTGGGCCTCAGATTTCAGGAAGTAAGTTAACAGGGACATGTATGTATTCACCTGAGCTCAAACTAAGTCATTATTAATTTGAAAAACACACACATCTGTGTATATCAAAAAACAATGTGCTGGGGCGCCTGGGTGGCGCAGTCGGTTAAGCGTCCGACTTCAGCCAGGTCACGATCTCGCGGTCCGTGAGTTCGAGCCCCGCGTCAGGCTCTGGGCTGATGGCTCAGAGCCTGGAGCCTGTTTCCGATTCTGTGTCTCCCTCTCTCTCTGCCCCTCCCCCGTTCATGCTCTGTCTCTCTCTGTCCCAAAAATAAATAAACGTTGAAAAAAAAAAATGTGCTAAAAAGTTGCTACATACATGGCACAAGAGAAAAATGTAGGTATTATAAAAATGCTTTCATTTTTGAAATTCATTTTTGTGATGATATTCTGTAATTTTAATTTACTTCTATTATTATGTTCTTCCCCCTCAATAGGCATTGTGTTACTCCCTGGACCTACGATTGTGATTAGACACAGTCTGTGCTCTCAGAGCCAAATTTTTCTTGGCTTTGAACTAGAATGGCTTCATTTTTTCTGGGATAATATTGGTTGTCGCATGCTGAACAGAAACTTGATTGGCAGGAATACAGGATGAGAGAGACTGAGTGAGAGAGAGAGATAAAGAGAAGGAAGGAAAGAAGGAAGGAAGGAAGGAAGGAAGGAAGGAAGGAAGGCAGGCAAACAGACCCCCAAAATAGTCATATACTATTGGGGGAATACTTCGGAAGTTTTTAATATATCAAGATTAATTTTCTCATGGTTTTAATATAAAGTACACATAATGAGATTATACCAATTAACTCTCATTATAGGATAGTTTTGCATTTAAAAACACTTTTTATTTTTTTAAATTTATTTATTTTGAGAGAGAGAGAGTGAACAGGGGTAGGAGGAGAGAAGAGAGGGAGGGAGAGGGAGAATCCCAACCAGGGTCCCCACTGTCAGCATAGAGTCTTGCATGGGGTTCAATCCCATGAACTGTGAGACCATGATCTGAGCTGAAATCAGAAGCAGGACGCTCAACCCACTGAACCACCCAGGTGCCCCATAAATACACTTTTTAAAATCACAGTGTAAATTTGCAGTGAGTTTTGCATTGCTCATTCCTCTTTTCAAATTATCAAAAAATATAACCTGCCTTAATGCAGACAATTGCTCAGATTAAAGTCATAGGGGCACATTATGGAAACTTTGATCATGAGGTTAATTTCCAGAAGTTTATCTTTGTTCGCTTGTATAGCAATTTTTTGCACATTGAACACTGAAACAGCTTTCATTTTTTTTTAATTGTCTCATATTTCACAGAGTGGTTCTGTCCTACAGTAACTATATGTCATTGAGGATGACTCTTTGGTCTTCCTCATGGCACCATATTACTGCTAACTTCAGGTTCAAAGTCATTGATTTTATGCTCTAAAAAAAGATTTTAACTGATAATAGGGGTAACTGCTAAAGTAACATTGATCAAACTTACTCACAGAGGGGCTGAGGCAGGTAAACCTTCAGGCAACAGTGTTCTAAGGCCAGCAGTTTTGTCTCCTATGAGATAGAGTGGAGTGACCAGGTGGCAGTGGTTGAAGAGTTCACGGTGCACCAGAAATAAGTGATTGTTGATGTGCTGATTTAATTTGGAGAGCACTGTGGTACAGCTGAAAATCTGGGCAATACCGTCACACGGGAAGATCTCAGGAGGTCAGGCTTTTGTTTATGTCACCATGATTTAGTTTCTTCCGCATGTTAAGCAGTACATTAATAATGCATTTTGTTCAAGACTCTCCATCTATATTTCTAGGCATGCTCCCTCAGTAGGCATACTGCTGAGTCACTTGACTCAGAGTTGGAAAGATTCCTAAATTGCCCTAGCCCCTGTGTAGTGCCTACGTGCTCACACATATGTACACAATTAGCATTTTTTTAACTGATCTGCGTAGTATATTATAATGCATGCACTAACTTTTGGGAACCTCAGTGCCATCGGTCTTGCCTTATCCACTCTATCTGAAGCTATATGAACCAACATTTGGAAAGAAGGCCTTCTCCCAATTCACTAACTCACGTAGGACATTTCCTGGCAAACCCGCACTCTCCTCACATCACAAGGAAGGAAAGACCATTGCTGTGCCACAAATGAGCTGTTAGATGGGGAGTTAATTATTCTGTCCCTCTGAGCTAATTTTATCGTATGGAAAATAAACTTGGACTAGATTTTCTCAAAGTTCTTTTCCATCTCTGAAAGTCCATGATTCTCCAAGTGTCTGTTCGAGTTAGTAGGGAAGCACAAGCAATCATCCAAAACCTCAGTGGCATAAAACAAACTTTCAATGTGCTTATAAGTTCTGTGGATCAACAATTCAGACAGGGCCCAAGGCGGGTGGCTTGTTTCTACCTTATACTGTTTGGAACTCCGCAGGAAGACTAGAAGACTAGTTCCATGAGGCATCAAATGAGTTGGCCAGAGGGCTGGAGGCTAGAATCATCTAAAAGCTCTCCCATTCACATGTCTGATATTTTGGCTGGAAGAATCAAACAGCCAACATCTCAAACAGTAGGGCCTTGCTGTATATATCTCTTTATTTCAATGCATTGTTGTTGTTATTGTTGTTGTTGTTTTTATCTCTCTGTTTCTCCAAGTGGCTTTTCCAGCATGAGGTTTTCAGAGTAGCCAGACTTGTTACATAGTGGCTCAGGGTTACCAAAGCATGTTTCCCAGGAGCTGGATGCAAGCTGTAATGTCTTTTTTGGCCTATTTTCAGACATGATTGCTTCTACTATAGACATGGGCTAAAAATGATAAAAGATAAAAGAGGAATAAATGATCCCTCCATTCACTGGAGGTGTGTTTATGTTGTGTGGCAAGGACCACGTGAAGTGCTATGTATTGGTGTGACCACCTCTGGAAAATACAGCATCATGTCATGCAAAAGTAGCTTCTCAATGTTTAATCTAGTATAGATAGAAGTAGTAGTCCCCACCTCTTTGAATTCTTTAGTATTATAAAAACACTGATGTCTAACGATATGCTGCCTACATGTGACTCACTTTAGCTTTAGGGGCACACAAAAGACCAAAAGTGAAGGGATGGAAAAAAGATATTCCAAACAAATGATAAACAAAGGAAAGAAGAGGGAGCTATACATAAATATTTTTTTAAATAAAGAGAGAGAATTTGTGGCACCTGGGTGGTTCAGTTGAACATCTGACTCTTGATCTCAGCTTGCTTCTCAATTTCAGAGTTATGAGTTCAAGCCCCATGTTGGGCTCCATGATGGGCATGAAGTCTACTTTAAATAAATAAATAAATAAATAAATAAATAAATAAATAAATAAATATTTTTTTTAAGAAAAAAGGGATAATTTATTCTAAAAATGGTCACAAGAGACAAAGAAGGTCATTATATAATGGTAAAGTAACTGATTCATCAAAGAGATGGAATGATTTTAAATATTTATGCACCCAACAGTAGAGAACCTAAATATATAAAGTAAATACTGATAGAACTGAAAGGGGAAATAAACAACAATACAATAAAAGGTAGGGATTTAATACCCCACTCTCAATGATGAATAGATTATTCAGACAGAGAATCACTAAGAAAACAACAGATTTGAAAGGCTACATACCACACTGAGATCAACAAGTAGATCCGTTAAGATTGGCCAGAGTTGCCTCATCAAGGATCGCAAACTGATCAAGAACAATGCTTCCACTGATTATGATCTGTCTCACGAGAGCATCAAACCTCTGGTGGCTTTGTCCACTATGATGAAGTGATCAATGACCTTGTCATGCTATAAGGCTGTGTGGTGAGAACCAAGAGAGTGCTTACTCTCTGCAAGTCCTCACCAGGCTCATGAGAATATTGACCTTAAGTTCATTGACACCACCTCCAAGTTTGGTCATGGCCAATTCCAGATGTGGAGGAAAAGAAAGCATTCATGTGACCACTTAAGAAAAACCAAATTGGAAAGGAAGAAGGAGCTTACTGTCAGGAGCATATTGTGCAGCTGATGGGATCTCACTAAAAATTATTTTCCAGTGGCGGGGGGGGGGGACAAGAAAACAACAGATTTGAAAAACACCTTTGACCAAATGGGCCTAAAAAAACATATACAGAACATCCCATCCAATAGCAGCAGAACACATTCTTCTCAAGAGCACATGCAACATTTTCTAGGGTAGATCATATGTTAGGCCATAAAACAAGTTGCAGCAAGTTCAAGGATATAGAAATTATATCAAGTATCTTTTCTGACTATAATGGTATGAAACTAGAAATCAATGAAAACAGGAAAGGTGACAAAATCAGAAATACATGGAAGTTAAGTAACATGCTCCTAGACAACCAATGGATGAAAGAAGAAATCAAGAGAGGACTAAAAAATACTTTGGGACAAACAAACATGGAAAATCAGAATACTAAAACTTATGGGATACAGCAAAAACAGTTCTGAGAGGGCAATATATAGCTATAAATAATTACATGAAGAAAAAAGAAAGATTTCAAATAAACAACCTAACATTACATCTCAAGGAACTAGAAAAAAGAAGAACAAACTAAGCCCAAAGTTAGCAGAAAGGAAGGCAATAATAAAGATTAGAGCAGCAATAAATGAATTGGAAAATAGGAAAGCAATAGAAAATATTAACAAAACTGAGAGGTGGTTTTTTGGAAAGATAAACCAAATTGACAAACATTTAGGTAGACTAACCGAGAAAAAAAAGAGGAGTCAAATAAATAAAATTAGAAGTGAAAGATGAGACATCACACCTGATATCACAGAAATACAAAAGATCATAAGACACTGCCATGAACAATTTTAAACCAACAAATTGGGCAACCTTGAAGAAATGGATAAATTCCTGGAAACATATTAACTACCAAGAGTAAATTATGAAGAAATAGAAAACCTGAAGAGACCAATGATTAAGGAGATTGAATCAGTAATAAAAAACTTCCCAATACAGAGAAGCCCAAGAACAAATAGTCTCACTGGTGATTTCTACTAAGCATTTAAATGCTTAACGCCAATGCTTCTCAAACTTTACCAAAAAATTGAAAAAGAGGAACCACTCCCAAATTCAATTTATGAGGCTAGCATTCAACTGATACCAAAATCAAACACACTACAAGAAAACTACAGACGAATTCCAATTTTGGGAATGGATGAATATGGATGTAAAAAATCTCCAAAAAATACTAGAAAACAAAGTTCAACAGCACACTAAAAAGATCATACACCATGATCAAGTGGGATTCATCCCTGAGATACAAGATTGGTCAACATATGCTAATAAATTATTGTGATGCATCATATGAATAAAACGAAAGATAAAAATCATATGATCAACTCATATGATGCAGAAAAGGCACCTGAAAAAGTTCACCATTCTTTCATGATAAAAACTCTCAAAAAATTGGATACGGAAGGAATGTACTTCTATGTAACTAAAGCCATATATGACAAGCTCACAGCTAACATCATACTCAATGATGAAAGTCTGAAAACTCTTCCTCTAAAATTAAGAACAAATCAAGGGTGCCTCCTCTCACCACTCCTATTCAACATAGTATTAGAAGTCCCGGGAACAAATAATAGTAAAAGGCATTCAAATTAAGGGAAAAAAAGAAATAAATTTGTCTGTTTTCAGATGACATGTATATAGAAAACCCTAAAGATTTCACCAAAAAACTGTTAAAACTAATAAACAAATCCAGTATATTTGCAGAATAGGAAATCAACATACAAAAATCAGTTGCATTACTATACACTGACAATGAACTTATAAGAACAAGAAATAAAGGAAACGATACCATTCACAGAGTAGCATCAAAAACAGCAAAATACTTAGGAATGAATTTAATCAAGGAGGTGAGAGATCTATACACTGAAAACTATAAGACATTGATGAAAGCAATTGAAGACACAAATAAATGGAAAGATATTCCATGTTCATTGATTAGAAGAATTAATATTGTTAAAATGTCCATACTATACAAAGCCATCTATGGATTCATTGTAATTGTTAGCAAAATTACAAATATATAAAGAATAGTCCAAAAATTCAAATGGAACCACAAAAGGCCTCTAATAGCCAAAGCAATTGTGAAAAAGAAGAACAAAGCTGGAGATACGATACATCCTGATTTTGAACTATACTAAAAAGCTGTAGGAATCAAAACAGTATGGTATTGGCACAAAGATAACAGAATAGAGAGCCCAGAAATAAACCCACTCATAAGTGGTCAACTAATATTTGACAAAGGAATCAAGAATATACAATGGAGAAGAGATAGCCTCTTCAATAAATGGTGTTGGAAAATTGGGTATCCAAATGCAAAAGAATGAAGTTGGACCCCTATCTTACACTAGTCACAAAACTTAACTTGAAATGGATTAAAAACTTAAACATGAGACCTGGAACTATAAAACTGTTAGAAGAAAACATAGGAAAAATGCTTCTTGACGTTGGTCTTGGAAATGATTTTTTGGATCTGACACCCAAAGCACAAGAAAAAAATGTAAAAATAAGTAAGTGGGACCACATCACTATGATGCCTTTGCACAACAAAATAAATGATCAACAAAATGAAAAGGTAACCTACAAAATAAGAGAAAATCTTTTTAAATCACATCTGATAAGAGGTTAATAACCAAAATATATCAGGAACTCATACAACAACTCAATAGCAAAAAACAAACAAACAAAAAAACAAAATAGGCAAGTAACCTGGTTGGGCAGAGGACCTAAAAATAGACATTTATTGAAAGAATACATACAAATGGCCATCAAATATGTACAAAGATGCTCACTATCACTAATCGTCAGGAAAAATCAAACCAATGATGAAAAATTAACACACGCCTGTCAGATGGCTGTAATAGAACAGACAAGGCATTGCAAGTGTTGGTGAGGATGGGGGAAAAGGGGAACCTATGTGCTCTGTTGGTTAGACTGTAAACTGGTGGTCATTATGAACACAGTATGGAGCTCCTCCAAAACTTAAACCTAGATCCACCATATGACCCAACAATCCCACTCTGGGTGTATATCCAGAGGAAAAGAAATCAGTGCCTGATGAGATGCCTGCACCTCATGTTTATTGCAGCATTATTTACAATCGTCAAGACATAGAAACAGTGTGAGTGTCCATTGACAGGTGAATGGATAAAAAAATATATATATCTCTATATACACTATATATGTGTATAAACACATTCTATACATACAAACACATACACAGACAATGGAATATTGTTCGGCCAAAATAAGGGAAATTTTGCCATTTGCAACAACATAGGTGAAACTTGAGGGCACTATGCTAAGTGAGATACATCAAAGACAAAGACTGTGTGCTGTCACTTATATGTAGAATCAACAACAACAAGTTATAGAAACAGAATAGGTTGGTAGTTTCTAGAGGTGGGTAAGTGGGGAGAATGGATTAAGGGAATCAAAGAATACAAACTTTTAGTTTATATGAAGAATAAGTTCTCAGGATCTAACGTACAGCATGGAGAATAGAGTTAACAATGCTGTATTCTATAATTTCGAGTTGCTAATCTCTTCTGGAAACACCCTCACAGACACATCCAGAAATAATGCTTAACTAGGTATCATGACTCAGTCAAGCAGAGCATAAAATGAACCATCACACTGCCGTTGAAGTTTCTTTGGCTGCTTAGCATATGAAATCTTTTCCTATATTTAGGAAATTTATTAGCGTTTTCATTCTTCTAGAAGCTGAAAAAGAGAGATAGTACTCACTCTCCAGCTAGTGCACGGGAGTCTAACTTGAGCGTGGCCAGTCACCTGCTCTTGGTCCCAACTGGGACTGGAAGTGGGGGCAGTTCAGAACTCATTCCATGCTGGCGGCGCTCAGTATTAAGTGCCAACAGGACAAGTCACAGCTGACTAATGTGACAATGACAGTAGCACCTAATCAATCTTCTGATGGTCTGACCCAGAGTGAATCCAGCCACTTAGTGTCTTTTGGCTTCTGTATGTTTTGCAGGCTTGAATCGATGGAACTCCTTCCATCTGGTTCTGTAAGTTACTCAGCATCCACACAGTGAATTTCTTTACTGTTTGTGTTAGCCCAAATCCATTTCAGTTTGTTATAAACAAGAATTCCAATGGTTACAGTAATTAAACATTAAGAAATTATTTTGAATACATTTAATAAATGTCAATAAAGCACTTTTAAAAAATTTTTATTATGTTTTATTTTGAGAGAGAGAGAGACAGAGTGTGAGTGGGGAGGGGTCAGAGAGACAGGGAGACACAGAATCCGAAGCAGGCTCCAGGCTCTGAGCTGTCAGCACAGATCCCGATGCAGGGCTCCAACCCACAAGCTGTGAGATCATGACCTGAGCCAAAGTTGGATGCTCAACCAACTGAGCCACCTAGGGGCCCCACAGTAGAGCACTTTGTATACAAATCGTCACCCAGGGGCCCCACAATAGAGCACTTTGTATACAAATCATCACCTGGGACCAGGTGGCTTCAGGAGTCCCACATCATTTTCTCACCCAGCTCTCTCCAACCCGGCTGCCTCCTTTGAAAGGCAAATTCTGGAGCCTCCAGACTGGCCAGGCTTAGGCAGTACAGAACATATAAGGAAACCTACTCAGAGCACAAAAATGAATCCTGAACACCGAAAACCGTTATTTCAAAACTAAAGATTTCAAGAGATAGGCTGAGTGGAAGATGGTCACCATAGAGATTCAAATTTGGAGTCCAGGAGTTAAAGCAACAGAAATATCTCAAACTGCTAACTTTAGAAAATAAAAGCATTCAATACCAAGAAGACAGACATAGGAAATCTAACCAGAGAATGACCAGCTTCTGAAGAAGAAAAAGGAATGTAAAGCAAATGAAGGGAAAATGAGAATTAAATAATTTAAAAGGAAATGCTAACCCGAACTTAAAAAAAGTCTTGAGTCTGCAGATTGCAAGGGTTCACCCAGTTACTGGAAAGTTGAATGAAAGGTGAAATGGACTGAATTCTTCCATTAAAAATAACGGACTGAAAAGAAAAGGAAAACACCAAAGAACAGGGAAGGTCCAAGAGCTTCATCAAGGAAACATGTTCCAATTTTGTGCTCGTTAGTGATAAAAGCAAAAGTTTAAAAGAGCAATACACCTATGTACTGACACAGATGTAGGAAAAGAATGCTCTCCCATATCGCTGATGACATCTAAATTGGTCCACCCTGTGTGGATAGGAAACCCACTTTTGGTACAAACCCATAAAAGCAACTGAAAATGAGAATCTTTAAATTTTTTTAATGTTTATTTATTTTTGAGAGAGAGAGAGAGAGCACAAGTAGGGGCAGAGAGAGAGAGAGAGAGACCCAGAATCAGAAACAGGCTCCAGGCTCTGAGCTGTCAGCACAGAGCCTGATGGGGGGCTCAAACTCATGAACCGTGAGACCATGACCTGAGCTCAAGTTGGATGCTTAACGCACTGAGCCACCCAGATACCCCGAGAATCTATATATGGCATTCTTCATAGTGGCAACAACAGAAATAAACCAACAAACCTGGAAGTAAAGGGACTCTCATTAATAAGAGGACAGTTGGAGGGGCACCTGGGTGGCTCAGTCAGTTGAGTGACCAACTCTTGATTTAGTCTCAGGGTATTATCTCACAGCGGTGAGACCAAGCCCCATGTTGGGCTCACATTAAGCATGGGGCCTGCTTAGGATTCTCTCCCTCCCTCTCCTTCTCCCCTCCCCCACTCATATGCACATGCACACACACACACACACACTCTCTCTCTCTCTCTCTCAAAAAAGAAAAAAAAAGAGAGTGAGAGAAAGATAACAGTTGGATAAATTATGCTACATTGGCCCACAGAATAGAATGCAGTTAATATAAAGAAGGAACTTGAGCTATATCACTAGTCTTGGAGGGATTACCAAAATGCATTGATGAATGGCACAAGTCAAATATAAAGAAAGGTATATAATACGATCTCATCTTTCTAAAGGAATATCCAAATCCCCCATATATATAATATATACATCAAGTTCTTACCACAGATCGGGTGTGGAAGGAATAACGACTTCATGTGGAAATGACAGATCAAGGAGTAGAGCAAATTAAATAAAAAGGAAAAGAATAAAATAAAGACCGCACTTTCCCCCAGTAATCCCCCGCAAACCCATTCTCACATCTCGTAGATGGAAAATCCAACATGCATTATGATCCCATTTATTGAAGCAAAATTAGAACAAATATATCTAGTTAGATAAATGGATGTCTGTGTGAAAGGCATGTTTTAATATATATAGTAAAATTCTATTATTACAAAACAAACAAAACCCTTGTATCTATGTTCACATACATGTATATACTGGTAGTAGAACTATATATCTATGTAGATACAGATTGATTTGGAGAGAGATGGGAAATGACCTACATTAAGCTGTTAAAATTTATTACTGCAGTGGTATGAACATTGGAGGGGGCAGGTGGGGTTTGGGTGATCCGTTTGTCTTTACCTATTTTTTTTGTTTCGTTTATTCTAATGACCACATTATTTGTAAAAATAGAAATAAAAACATTTTTACAACAAATTAAATAAAGCTGGATGAGCCGTGTCTACGGTCACTCCATGGAGAGTGAAGGTTTACATTCTTTCAGCCCCACCTCAGGGTGATATGTTAGTGCCAACGATACTAATGAAGGGAGGTGGGACCACAGGGGAGGGAAGAGTTATTTCAGGTCAAAAATGGTGATGGGAAAAAGCTAAACACGCAAAGTAGGTTCCCGAGGAGATGTGATTATGTTTTTAAACTGTAGCGTGAAGGGACACCTGGGTGGCTCAGTCGGTTAAGCATCCGACTTTGGCTCAGGTCATGATCTCGCGGTCCAGGGGTTCAAGCCCCACATGGGGCTCTGTGCTGACAGCTCAGAACCTGGAGCCTGCTTCGGATCCTGTGTCTCCCTCTCTCTCTGCCCCTCCCCTGCTCACACTCTGTCTCTGTCTCTCTCTCTCTGCCTGTCAAAAATGAATAAATGTTAAAAAAATTAAATTGTAGCATAAAAAATAGAAGAACATTAATTGGATGAAAAACCTAGGGAAAAGAATTCTAGGCAGGTGCAGAAACGTGACCAAAGGCAAATACATGTAATCATCAATTAGGTTTAATATTTACATTAAAGAAAGATCCTTTCTCTTTCTCTGTCTCTCTCTCTTTCTCAAAAATAAAGATTAAAACAACTTTTAAGTGAAACTCTGTAATATTAAAATCCACATGAATAAAACACAAAACACCTGAGGTGAGAGGGAATGTTTAAAACTCTAAATGATAACAAAGATGTTTTAACGATAACTAGAGAACCTGGAACATAAAATTTTAAAGTGCTCAGAATATTACTGTGGATCTACTTTAACCTTTAGTTAAAGCTTTAGTTAATGCTTTTAAAGTTTGTGGGTCCCAGAGACAAGTGCGGATTTCTGTCTTCTTATATATGTAATGTCTCAAGCTGAAATTTGTGACTATGCATGTGTATTTATTTGTAAATAATTCATACATAGCCTCTGAATATGCCTGGAATCACAGCCTTTGTTTTTTAAGCAACAAAAATGTTTTTTTCAAATGAAATCTTACCTGTCCCCCCGTATATAAACAGAGGAAACAGAAATGTAGAAATGCTCAATTAAAGTCCTGGGGCCCTGACTAGAATCAAATTCAGTCACAGCTCTGAACCAGAGACCCTTGAAAACATGACTGAATGACAGTCCATCTCCCTGACTACCTGTCTGTCCATCTGATGTCTAGCCGGCTCAGCTCTCAAGAGGGCCTGTCAATCAGAAAGTCAAGATGATTTTAAGGGAGCATATGAAACCTCAGCTTTCCCAGATTTTTAGCTCCGCGTGTGCCGTTCATATATAATTTTATACTTTGTAAATTGCTAGCCTGATATTGATCTTCTATCGATTTCATTTCAGTGTGTGATTTTAAGAATAAATCCATTTTTTACTGTGATCGGGCTCACCGGCGATATTCCCAACAGGTACCAGTGAGTCTGTGGGATTGACACTACTTAGTCCTGCGCTTTATCGCGTACAAATATAAAAGGCAAATGTTCCTGCCATTTCAGTTTTTTTTACTCCTATACTGAAAAGAGAGAAGCAAAGGAGCCTTGGGCCCTGATGTCATCACACAACGAAAAAAGCCAAGGTCGTTGAGTCTTTCAACACACATGGAGTGGTTTGGGCTTTTCAAGTCACATCCATGGTGCTGAATCCTCAAATCAGGTGGGAGGACAATCCTGGATATGTTTTGCGATAAGGAGTAAACCCAATGAAACAGGACTGACGAATAAAGCCTAGTAAGATAGTGCGTCAAAAACACACTTAAACAATCTCTGAAGTCTTCCCTCTTCGGTTTGCTCATGTTGTTTACATGGGTGCTAGAAACAATGGGTGAATTTTAAGAGATTATCTCTCCAGTAAGTTTGTGCTATAGTGAGAATTTATTATGGAACAATGGATGTTCCTGTTGCTCCAAACAGCCCAACTAGCCGAGAAATGCGTTCCCTCTCTTGTGGACACCGAAATGAGTGTGATTTGTCACCATGTGAGCAATTTGCAACCTAAAACTTCATGCTCATCAGAGCCCCGGGCTCTGGCTGAACTGGTCCCCACACAGCGGGGCTTCAGGGCCCTGCCACCTGCTCAGCTCTCTGTTCTCTCTGGAAGGTGAAGGGGAGCTTTGCATCTGCAGATTCAAACAGCTTGACTGTAGCTTGAAAGGAAACAGAAGGTAACTGGATAACCTTTTTTAAAAAGGATAAACTGCAAAGAGACGCAAATTACCATTTTATAGAGAATGAACTACCCCGTGTCAAGATGAGACCCAAAGGAGAGAGCAACCGTGGGGGGTGGGGCAGAGGAGGCAAAAAGGACATAGCTGTGGCTGATGATGAGGTCAGATATGGACACTGGGATCACCAACCTTTGGAGTTTCTGAACACAGGCATATAGAATAGATGAACACAACTATAGAATAAACCACATTTTATCGGGAAATCAGTTGGAGGCAATGATCCGAAGGGAAAGATGAGAAAAATGAACAAGGACCACTTGGAGCTTCTCTGGATCTTACTCAACTGTCTAATTATTAGAAAAAGCTAAGCATACCGCTTTCCTTCTTTCCAGGACTGCTACAGGTTTGGGTTTTGTCCCTGGCCTCTAAGGGCATTTTTTTTTCAAAAAATGTTTAATGTTTATTTATATTTGAGAGAGAGAGAGAGAGACAATGCATGAACAGGGGAGGGGCAGAGAAAGACAGAGACAGAATCTGAAGCAGGCTTCATGCTCTGAGCTGTCAACACAGAGCCCAATGCAGGGCCTGAACTCAGGAACCATGAGATCATGACCTGAGGGTCGGTTGGAGGCTCAACCGACTGAGCCACCCAGGCGCCCCACCTAAGGGCATATGTAAGTTCCACTGTGAGTTATGTCCTTCCAGCCTAAACCACAGGGGCCTCGTGGGATAAAGGATGCCGTTTGAAACTACACTCCACTCTTCCTTCGCCCCTCCCACATGAATCATTTCAACTCCAGCTCTGCACAAACTATTCTCACTTCTCCAAACCCTCTGTTCCCCACTTTGGTGGCTGACAGCTCTTCGTTGTGCATGCTGTGGCATCTGTGTCTCCCTGAAAGGCTTCTGGAACCTTGAGGTGTCCGTGTCTGTGTCTTGTACCCCAAGGTACCCCAGTACCGTTCCTGGTGTAGCGTTGACTCCTGATAAAAATTTTGTTGAGTACAGGCAAAGAAGCAATCTTTACAGCCTGAGGCTGGTTTGCTCAGGGTCAGATTCATCCTGAGTGTCCCCTGAGGCAGCTTTGCCACAGGTCCAAAGGGTGCCCCTTCTTCAAATCACCATACAGCCTCTCTTCTGAAAACTGTTACAATAACCTTAGGATTCTACCAGGACTAGAAAGCAAATGGCGCCCCCTGGAGTTATAATGGCACAGGCCTGAACAACCATAAGAAGCAGCCATAGGTCCAGAGTCAGAAAACCAAAGGCTGGGGCAGAAAAGTGGGCAGGGCAGCGGGGGGCGGAGGGGAGGGAGGAGGGGAAGGGGACAGGAAGGGGAGGGAGACCCAATGAAATAAATGAAAAATCGTTGCCAGAAATAGAATTCTCCTTTGATCCCATTTCTTTGGGCTGTTTACCCTCCTCTGTATTTCCACTTATAAATAAGTTTCTTGACATTGATTATGCTCGTCCCTTCAGCCTTCAGAACTCCACGGAAACTGCTCTTGTCAAGTGGATCAAGGACCAGTAAGAGCCTTTTCCCATCCTTATCTTTCTGACCTCTTGGCAATGCTGATGCCTCCGTCCCTGAATGAGTGTCTGTGAAGGATTATGAAAGACCTAATTTTATCCTGCATTCAAGCTGTTAATCTAGACTGTTACTGTTAAATGAACACTAAATAAAGACACGAGACTGGGGCGCCTGGGTGGCGCAGTCAGTTAAACGTCCGACTTCAGCCAGGTCACGATCTCACGGTCTGTGAGTTCGAGCCCCGCGTCAGGCTCTGGGCTGATGGCTCGGAGCCTGGAGCCTGTTTCCGATTCTGTGTCTCCCTCTCTCTCTGCCCCTCCCCCGTTCATGCTCTGTCTCTGTCTGTCCCAAAAATAAATAAAAACGTTGAAAAAAAAATTAAAAAATAAAAAAAGACACGAGACTGTTGGGTCAGAGCAAAAGGACTTTTTTACTCATAGCACAGCAGTGGCCAGAGAGTCAATGTGCTTCTGTCAGTCTCTCTTGCTTCCTAAGAACCACAGGGGTGACACGGGTGGGTCTCAGGTATGTGCCATGCACATTGCAAGTATGCACCACAACCAAAGAATGATGAGCTTGGAAAGCATTGCTTTTAGAGGGAGCCATGAATGAGCTTACTATTTTGTCAGATGGGAGGGAAGACAAGACTAATTTTTTGTAATTTGTACCCTTAAATACCATTAATCTTATCTCCCCACCCTCATCCCCTAGTAACCACCATTTTAGGTTTGACTTTTTAAGATTCCACGTAAAAGTAATATCATACAGAACTTGTCTTTCTCTGTCTGACTTAATCTCACTTCACTTAGCATAATGTCCTCAAGGCTCATCCATGTTGCAAATGACAGAATTTCTTCTTTTCTCATGGCTGAATAACATTCCATTACACACACACACACACACACACACACGTCTTTTTTACTCATTCATCTGTTGATGGGCATTTGGCTTGTTTCCATATCTTAGTTATTGTGAATACTGCTGCAATAAAAGTGGGTGTACCTATATATTGTCAATACCCTGTTTTCATTTCCTTTCGGTATACACCCAGGAGTGGAATTGCTAGACTGTATGGTAGACCTATTCTTAATTTTTTGAGGAAATTCCATATTGTTTTCCATGGTGGTTGGACTAGTTTACGTTTCCATTGTGTATGATGGTTCCCTTTTCACCTCATCCTCGACAGCACGACAGCACGTGTTGTCTCTTGTTCTGATGGTTGCCATTCTAACAGGCGTGAGGTGATATCTCATTGTGGTCTCCATTTGCATTTCCTTGATAATTGATGATGTTGAGCGTCTTTTAATGTACCTATTGGTCATTTTGACACCCTCTTTGGAAAAATGTCTATTTAGTTCTCTGTGCGTTTATTTTACTTTATTTTATTTTTGAAAGGGGGGGGGGGACATGCACACATGCAAGCAGGGGAGAGTAGAGAGAGAGGGGGACAGAGGATCTGAAGTGGGCTCTGTGCTGACTGCAGAAAGCCTGATGCAGGGATCGAACTCACAAACCATGAGATCATGACCTGAGCCAAGTGTCAGATGATCAACCACCTGAGCCACCCAGGCACTCTTCTGCCCATTTTTAATGGGAGTGTTTAGCTTTTGTTAAATTGTGTTAGTTCACTATATATTTTGGATATTAACTACTTCTCTCATATATGTTATGCAAAAATTTTCTCCTATTCTATAAGCTGCCATTTCATTTTGTCAATTGTTTCTTTGGCTGTGTTACAGCTTTTGAGCTTGATATAGCTCCATTTGTTGATTTTTGCTTTTGTTGTTTGTATTCTTGGCATCCTGTCCACAAAAATCATTGCCCAGGCCAATATTGATGAGTTTCTTCCCTGTTTTTTCTAGGATTTTTCTGGTACAAGGTCTTACATTCAAAATCTTTGATACATTTTGAGTTAATTTTTGTGAGTGATGGGACGTAGAGGTCTGATTTCATTGTTCTGTGTGTGCTTCTCCGGTTTTCCCAGAACCATTTCTTGAAGAGTCTATCCTTCCCCCATTGGGTATTCTTGGCTCCCTTGTCAAAAAATAGTTGGCTGTAAATACCAGGATTTAATTTGGGGCTCTCCATTCTGTTCTGTTGGTCTATGTGTCTTTTTTTGTGCCAGCCCGCTGCTTCGGCTACTCTGGCTTTGTAGTATAGTTTGAAATCAGGAAGTGCAGAACCACAAAGACCCTGAATAGCCAGAGCAATCCTGAGGGAAACAATACCTCATCCTTTAAGATTGTTTTCTGAAAACACAAAGCTAAGAAATGGCCCTGGTGAAGAGTGGTCAGGGTCTTGTGTTTGGCATACCCAGCAAGAACGTACAAGGACTCATGGTGGATTGCCTCCACCAACATTGTCTTCCCCTAAGTTTTGCAGGACCACGCTTGGCTGATTTCTCGTCTTCTTCTCTGGCTACCTGTGTCCTTTGTTGGTTCTCTTACTCTGCCC
Source organism: Lynx canadensis (assembly GCF_007474595.2). Lineage (NCBI taxonomy): Eukaryota > Metazoa > Chordata > Mammalia > Carnivora > Felidae > Lynx > Lynx canadensis. The sequence continues at coordinate 210,367,687 of NC_044310.1, read as the reverse complement.
CTGTGTCAGAATTTAAAGAGTTCTGTGTTGGTTGCTCCTTTATTCTTCTCTTTCCCTTTATGACCTCATGCTTTAATTGATATCTGTACCAGGGAACATAAACTCGAATGCCTACAGGGTAAGGCAGGTAACATAAATGAGTGACACACAGGAACAAAGCCAGCATCTGCCAGAAATACAATCCTCTGCCATTCATTTTTACTAAACGGAGACAAAAACACCCAACACCATACAAACATGATTGACACTGAAAATAACACTTTAAAGTAAAAACTTTTAAAGTACATGTTTTAAAAATAGAAACATCCCATTATTACAATTTTACGTGGTAACTTAACAGAACTTGATCTGAAACTAAAAATCTGAAACCTTTTCTTCTACACAAGATGTCGATGGCAGGTCTTAATATTTCATTCCGCAATGTGTTAATACCCAGTTCAGCCACGAAGCCTCTGGCTGCATGTGGTATTTCCTTTCATTGCTTTCCATAATGGAAAAACAACTGTTCCCAAGACTGAATAGATTCATGCTTTTTTACATTTAATGAAGTTTATCTGGGAGAGAGAGAATTACGATGTCCCAATATTACCATTTTTAGATTAGTTAAGATTCTGTATCTCGGTAATCTCCCTGGGCAGCAGCTCTTCCTTCACAGCTTAAATATTAAGAGAGAGAAATTGAGCAATGCTAATTAATTTTACTTTAAGTTTTACAACGACCAGAGAAAGCATCTTAAACATCAACCTTCAAAACTATAGTGTGGGCAACGTGGTGTAGTTTCATTTGGGAAACTGAATTTGGCATATGAACATGGACTCAGTTATTTCTTCCCAAATGACATCTCCAAATACAGAATTTTAGGATTATCAGACCAATGAAAATCATGCGTCCTGATAACTATTCAATGGTTAGATGCGTTGTATTGGCAACTAAAGTGGCCAAATCTGTAAGACAATGATGGATGCCTGAAAAAGTCAATGTTTTCAACAGTTAAAACCTGTTTCAGCATTTTGTGATACTGAAGGCATCAGCACTGTGCAGCATTTCATGTTCATGCACCTAGCAACCTTACCTTGACTCAGGCTATAGGAGCATATGGAGTTCATGGAATTAGTTGCTATGTGTAACATTGTCTAGCTTTTTTTTTTAACCAAAAAAGACAAAACTAGTTCATAAGATACTACATAAACTAAAATTGTACATTCTTGAAAAGTGTTGCCACCGTGTATGTTAGTTTCTTAATGAGTCCGACTTTAACACCAACCACAGCAGCAACAGCACCTCTTACTAATTTTGACCAGTTGACAATAAGCTATTTGATCTCTCTCAGTAAACGAGGTAAGTCACTTCCTGATATTATGCCATCAGGAGCACCATATGCAAAAGTTCTGGGTTAAATCAGAATTATCATCAACATCAGGAACAAATACAATTAACTGGGTACTACATAGACAGAAAGATGATAGATAGTAGGTAGATAGATAGATGAGAGATAGGAAGGAAGGAAGGAAGGAAGGAAGGAAGGAAGGAAGGAAGGAAGGGAAAGAAAGAAAGAAAGAAAGAAAGAAAGAAAGAAGAAGAAAGAAAGAAAGAAGAAAGAAAGAAAGAAAGAAAGAAAGAAAGAAGAAAGAAAAAGAGAAAGAGAGAAAGAGAAAGAAAGAAAAATGAAGGAAGGATATATCTGTGTTTTTAGCAGATGCTACAAATGATTTTCCATGGAAATTATATAGTAAAATTTCAGAAGTAGCTTCAGCATGCCAAGCAACATTATTTCCAGCTAGCATGTTGTTTATAAAAGCTTGCTTCTGTTCAGAACACATGATTTCTGCAGCACTCAGTAGACTTTATTTAATAAATCTGCCATCTGTAAAAAGCAATTGCCCAATTTTTTTTTCCCTAACACATAACTAATTCTGCAGGAACGTCACTTATTTTACTCATATCCAAAAGAAATGCTTTTAAATTTTCAGTCCTTTTTTACAGATCACGAATTGTTTCATCACAGATCTTTTCTTTATACCTGTGGAGTTCTCGATAATGGATTGTTTCATAATATTATTTAATGATTCTGTTCCTTTTAACAATAGATGTACTTTGTATGTTAAACATGTGGATCCAGTATTCACTTTCACAAAAGAATGGGCCTTCTACCATTTTTTAAAAATTCACAGTCTTGGCATTTAACTTTTCCATTTTTAATAAAGAGATGGGTACGGAGACATATTTTTCTACTATTAAGATAATTACCAGGGAGCCTGCATCGATTAAGTGTCGAGCTCTTGATTTTGGCTCAGGTCATGATCTCACAGTTGGTGAGATCGAGCCCCACCCCAGGCTCTGTGCTGACCTTGCAGAGCCTGCTTGGGATTCTGTCTCCCATTCTCTCTGCCCCTCCCCTAATTGCTCTCTATCTCTCCCTCAAAATAAATAAAATAAACTTGAAAAAAATTACCATGCAGAAAACAATGACAAGTGACATTTGCCATTAGACCTCAGTGTCCACGATAAGAAGTGGTGGAGATGGGAGACCAGGGAAGCACTTGAAAAGGTCTAGGGAATTGTTGCCATATGGAAATGAAGGCTTATTGTCCCAGAGCTTTTATAAAGAGGCTAGAAATCCAGATTTTTAAATGTGAACTTACCCAATTATTTAATATTACCTTGGCTAAATGGATAAGAGGCATTAAGGAATCTACTCCTGAAATCATTGTTTCACTATATGCTAACTAATTTGGATGTAAATTTTAAAAAATAAAAAATTAAATTAAAAAAACAACCAAAAAAAATTACCTTGACTTCCCTTAAAACACTATCCGTTCCACACGACACACATTTTCCAGGCTGCAAATTCGCTGCCTTCAGACTGAGAGTCCCAGTTTGCAATCTCTGAAAGAACTTGGATGCTTTTCATCATTCATTCCTCACCATTGCATGAGGTCTAATAAGGCTGCAGTCTAAATTAAGTCATTACCAGATCTGACCATTTTTCAAGGAAAAAAGTGTTTTTCTGTTTTTTTTAAGTGACTACAGCTAATGCTATATTTCAAGAAAATTCATCCCTTGGATATTCTGAGTATAAATAAATACTTCAACCCAAATATCACAGCTATCACCAAGCAAAATTCCTTATTTGAGTCTTACCAAGTCATAGGTAAAATTGAGAGTCCAACTCGTATTAATAATATAATAATAATAATGATAATCATAGCAGTAATAATAATGATGATGATGATATAGATAGATAGATGATAGATAGATAGATAGATAGATAGATAGATAGATAATACAACAATAAAGCTAATGGACTTCAGCTCTCATCCCTGATCCTACTATCCCTAGGTATACTTACCTACAGCCAACAGAGTCCGCCCTGCCTACTGTTATTATCCACATTATTATGTTGTCATGACGAAGTTTAACAGTTAGAAAAGAATAGTCACACTTACTACATTTGAAGCATACGTATGAAAATGAGAATTTCAAGGTGCCCCAAATATTTCCAAGATTGGCCCCAAGTCCAGGGAGATTCATGAAGCTTCTGTCACCAGTTTTGACCCTGCTCTTAGAGATGAGGCCATTACTTTCCCCTCTCATGGACTGCTCTTGGTAGTGTCTCTTCTTCCCATGGTTTTTTCTCAATCACCCACCAAACTTAAGAGTACCTGAGTACTCTCACTGTTTCCCTGGGGACACCTCTTCCAAGCCCTGCTGCCCATCTTCTCTCCCAATTCAGGCTCATTATGGATTTATCCCAACCACCAATTGAACCCAACTTTAGATACCTCTTGGAGAGAAAAATCCTCAGCCACCATCACAGACTCAGCTGCATATATATTAAAGCTCTAGAAGTAAACATCACACAGAGTAGTGCTTAGAATAAGTCATTTTTGCAATTAAAATCATTAGTTCAGCCTTTTCCAGCCCCTGATAGCAAGGTCTGAAGTTCTAGTTATGCAAGATGAGTAAATTCTAGAGATCTGCTATAGAACATAGTGCCTATAGTCAGCAAAACTATATTGTTAAGTGTTCTCACCACAATAAAAAAGGTAAAAATAAACAAAATCATTAATTCAGAGAAGTCCACCACTGTTGGACCTATATAATCCCAAGGTATGTTGAACATTTACATTTCCTTTCACCCCACTCTATGCCCCAGAAATGCATTCTTCAGGAAGAATCATTCCAAAGAATATCCTGGAATGTGAAACATTCCTTAGAGAAATAGTTTAGACAGTACTGGTTCACCTCCCTTGAAAGGAAATTGGAAGAAACATATAAACACTGGAAATTGTGCTAGAAAGATAGTTATCTTTCAAATAATGTTAAAACACCAAATTTGATAGCAAACCTGAAAAACAGTTTTAGGTCCTTTTAACACAATTAACTTGAGAACCCTGGAATGCCTGTGAACATCTTGATATATGTGGATTAGCATTTCTCATTGGACAGACAACTTCCAAGTTCTCCTTGTGCTCTGAAATCATCGCAGTGCTCTGGTTCTACACTAAGCTTCTTGGTATCGAGCTCTTATTATAGTCAATAAGCTATAAACAAAGGGATTTTGGAGCCCAGGGTAGAAATGGGTTGCTGAATCAGACCATAGTAGATTCCTTCAGATACGATTGACCTAAGTATGAGGTTCCTTATTTTGATAAGGAAATGTTGTATCCATTGAAATAGACACGCAGACTGGAATTTAATCTTCATTCTTATGTACAATGTTTTCCTGACTTTGCGCAATTTACTTAACGTATCCAAGTCTCAGTTCTTCAACTTGAAAACAGAAATCACAATAACTACATCACTGGGCTTCTGGAGGACGAACTAAGATAATGCACTGCACAGCACCAAGCACAGACTAACACAACCAGTAGACGTTGGGTAGCCGTTTTTGTGTCCCTTGATGACTTGTAGCACGGAGTTTCCCACACTGTGGTTACATTTTCTGTGCCTTGGTTTCCTGGGGATAACTGGAATAATTACTGCATAAGATTGCTATGAAGAATAAGTAAAATAATGACCCAAAGTTTTTTGAATAGCATTTGACTCAATAAGTATTAGTCATTATGCTCATTCTCACTCAGTAATCATTTTAGAATTGAGATTATTAATGATTTTAATTAATTAATGACAGCATTTTCCTCCTGGTTTTGTTAAGCCTTCTCTTTTCATAAAATTCTAACTCCTCAGTAGCAAAGACTCATTTGTAAAGCAGAATTATGGAGAAAACTATATTGTATGTATTTTTGGTGTTGTTTCCATGAAAAAATGGTGGAAGAGGAGAGAAAGAGAATATGAATATTTGGGTGAAAAATATTTCCAAGTACTGATTAACATCTTCTACAACTAAGTGGTCCAGGTAATTGGAGAAAGCAAGTTGTTATTGTTAATTGAAATAACAAAGATCATGTTCAAAACATGGTTTCATATGGTACTCCTATGTAGCTGCTAAAAAGCTGTTTAGGCAAGTAGACTAAAGCGGTTTAGTTTTTTAAGCTATTTAGCTGAATATCTCTTTGTCAGTTATATGAATCACAGAGGCAACAAGCTGTGGACTGTGTGATTGAATAAAAACTATATTTTAGTCCTAACTTGGAAATTTTCACATAACACAATCTGACAAGATATCTGAGAAAGATTGATATAAACCTACACATGATGTCAGAGCATTTCCTACCCAGATAAGATACAGATATCAAATGATTTTGGATGGAGTTTCTAAAGAAAAAAAAAAAGGTATTTTTAATGTAGGAGAAGCTTCAAAGAAAAAAAATTCTACACACCAGATCTTAAGAGTGAATGTTTATGTTAATATTATATTGCTGTTTTCCTCTCATTTGGCTACAGATTTGTCTCAGGTCTGCTCATCTCTTGCCCTGTATGTGCAGGTTTCTGCCTGTCAAAATAATACATCCCATTTTTTGGTCCACTTTAAACCTGCTGGAAATTTTTACTTTCCCATTTCCAAATAATGATCCTTTCACTGTTATTTGATGCAATCAGGCCCCCCAAAATCAGGAGTGTTCTTTTTACTTTATTTTACATTTTTATAGCTTAAACAGATTTTCAGTTCTGGAGGCTGGAAAGCTGAACGTTAAGGTCCAACAGGGTTCAGTTTCTGGTGAGGACTCTCTTCCTGGCTTGCAAACAGCCACCTTCTTGCTGTGCCCTCACACAATGGAAAGAGATCTCTCTCTCTTTTTTTTCTCTTTTTTATATATACTTGTATTCTTTTTTCTTCACATAAATCATAGAATTTTGTATACAGTGGTTTGTGTTTCACTTTCTACACTTAATATAACATGGAGTCTCTTTAATATTGGTGCATACTGATAAACAGGTGAATGGATAAGCAAACTGATACATGCAAATGGATACATGCAATGGAATGCTACCCAGCAAGAAAGAAGAACAAACAGTAGATAACACAACATGGATAAATCTCAAATGCATTTTGCCAAGTGATAGTTTTAAATGGTTAGATACTATATAATTCCACTTATATGACATTTTGGAGAAGGCAAACCTACAGGAGCAGAGAACAGGTCAGTGATCACGAGCATTAAAGGCGAGCAGAGGTTCTGCCTATAAAGGGGCAGCAAAAGCGAATTCTTTGGGGGTGTTGAAATTGTTCTGTGCCCTGTGGTGCTTACAGGAATCTATGCATGTATCTCACCTCCTTAAATAATGTAAATTTTACTATATATAATTTTATTTAAATAAAAGTGAATAAGCAAACACTTCTAATAAGGAGCTTGCTCATGAACTACTAAAAGAAGACCCTTCTGTCTATTAACATGATTATTGCAATGCCATGTAGCAGCAATTAAGAACCAAACTTGGGGGAGCACAAAACTGCAGAAACCCTGCAAGGGAGGTCATTGAAGAAGACAGCATGTCACTTGAAGTCTGAATGGATGCACTAGGAGGGGGTAAGGAACGGCACAGACAACAATAGTGCTGACGGTGTGAGCAGAGGTGTAGAAGAAAGAAAACTACGTGTGTTCAGGAATTCTACTGGTCTCTTTCAGCCAGAATTTAAGGAACAAGGCTGATAAGTGGAATGCATTAAGATGGTGGTGCCTACCTTATCTGGGAGTGGTGAGGACTAAGTAACATAATTTGATGTAATGTACGTATAATGGTATAATGCAGGTGAGGATTAACGTATACCAAGTGGAGGGTAATGCATGTATAATGCTATAATTGTATGTATATGCACTTAGCACGTGGAGTGACTCACACCCCTTGCTAAAATTTCTCTAGATATTAAAGGTAAATGAAGCTTGTGGGGCCGGGAGGAGCTGGGCACAGAATGGGGTAGAATGGAGGTAGCTGGAATTAGGGATGTTGCTTAAGGACTTTTGCTCCTGGTCACAGAGAATATGGTCCTGAATCAGGCAGTGGCAGCATTTGTCTGTCTCTGCCTGACTTGTTTTCCTTAGCGTAATATACTCTAGCTCCATCCATGTCATTGCAAATGGCAAGATTTTCTTCTTTTTGATAGCTGAGTAGTATTCCAGTGTGTGTGTGTGTGTGTGTGTGTGTGTGTGTGTGTGTGTACCACATCTTCTTTATCTATTCATCAGTTTATGGACATTTGGGCTCTTTCCGTAATTTGGTCATTGTTGATAATGTTGCTATAAACATCAGGGTGCAAGTATCCCTTTAAATCAGTATGTTTCTATCCTTTGGGTAAATATATAGTAGTACAATTGCTGGATCATAGGGTAGTTCTATTTTTAGTTTCTTGAGGAACCCCCATCCTGTTCCCCAGAGTGGCTGCACCAGTTTGCACCCCCACCAACAGTGTAAGAGGGCTCCCCACTCTCTGCATCCTCCCCAACACCTGTTGTTTCCTGTAGTTGTTGATTTTAGCCATTCTAACCGGTATGAGGGGGGATCTCATTGTAGTTTTGATTTGTGTTTCCCTGATGAGTGATGTTGAACATCTTTTCGTGTGTCTTCTTTGGAGAAATGTCTGTTCATGCCTTCTGCCCATTTTTTATCCAGTCAACCTATCCGTCAAAAGTGAGGATTAAAGTAAGACTTTACCAAGGGGTGCCTGGGTGGCTCCGTTGGTTAAGCATCCTACTTTGGCTCAGGTCGTGATCTCACAGTTCATGGGTTTTAGCCCCGCATCAGGCTCTGTGCTGACAGCTCAGAGCCTGGAGCCTGCTTCAGATGCTGTGTCTCCCTCTCTGTCCGCCCCCCCCCCACACTCACGCTCTGTCTCTCTCTCAAAAATGAAGAAACATTAAAATAAGACTTTACCAAAATGAGCACTGCCTAAAGCTGTCTCCATGCACCCTTTCTAAGAAAGCTACTTGACAATGTGCACATTCAAAACGAGAGTAAATCAAGAAATAAGACATTGGGTGGAAACATATGATATGTGTCTTTCTCTGACAGATTTATTTCACTTAGCATTATACCCTTAAGTTTCATCTATGTTGTTGCAAACAGCAAGATATGTTTTCACTCATAAGTGAAATTTGAGAAACTTAACAGAAGACCATGGGAAAGGGAAGGGGAAAAAATAGTTTCAAACAGAGAGGGAGGCAAACCATAAGAGACTCTTAAATACAGAGAACAAACTGAAGGTTGATGGGGGTGTGTAAGAAGGAGGGGAAAATGGCTGATGGGCATTGAGGAGGGCACTTCTTGGGACAAGCACTGAGTGTTGTATGTAAGTGAGGAATCATGGGAATCTACTCCCGAAGCCAAGAGCACACTGTATACACTGTATGTTAGCTAACTTGACAATAAATTGTATTTAAAAAATAAAGAAATAAAAAAGGAATAAGACATTGGGTAAGGAAGGCAGCAGATCCAAAATAGGAGAAGCTGGAAACTCCCAAGAAGACCGCTGTGTGTGAAATCTGGAGGAAAACCAACCTGGAATGAGAGTAAGAGGGTAGGGGACTCTGTAAAATGTCTCCAGGTTAAAGAAAAAAAGTGAATAAAAGTTCCGTTGTGTTTAATATATGAAAACCATTATTCTTAAGGCTCTTGTAAATCAATTTTAAGGAAGAATAATAGTGAAATAGAAAGCTAATCAGAAAAAAAATAGGTATAATAGTTGGCTTTTGTTGTATGAGAGTCAACCACAATGTTTCAGAAGTGTTCGAATATATACTTCCTGTGGGTCTTCAGGTTGTTTTGGGGTTCCCAGACTGGGCTTGGCTTTTCCTTGTGTTCTTCACACCCCTTAAGCCTAGCAGGCTAGCCTCAGAACAAGCTCCTGTGAGGAAGATGGTAAGTATAAAGAGGACAACCCCACCACACAGATACATTTCAGGCCTTGGCTTGCATTACCTATGCTAACATCTCATTGGTCAAAGCAAGTCATAGAACCAAATTCAAAGCTTATGAGCAGAGAAGTAGATTCTTCCCATGGAGTTGGGGAAGGATGAATATTGGCTGAACAATGATTCAATCTACTATGTAAGGCAAGAATTAAATCCAATAAGAATAAGTTTTACTGAAAAAAGGAAAATCACATATACAACGTGGTTCCTCCTGATCAAATTACTTGATCACAACAAGGCAAACACGAAATATTGATTTGTCAAAAATTATGATATAAAAATATGGAGAAGAGAGAGGGGAGGGAAAGTGAGGTAAGGATAACAGCCTAAGACTGCTAAAACCTCATCTACAGTGAGGAGACCATATCTAACATTTGTGATCAATAAAGAGCAGTATACTTGGGGCGCCTCAGTGGCTCAGTCAGTTAAGCATCCATTCGAGCCCAGCTGCCAGCACAGAGCCTGCTTAAGATTCTCTCTCTCTCTCTCTCTCTCTCTCTCTCTCTCTCTGTTTCTGCCCGTCCCTCACTCATGCATGTGCACACTCTCTTTCTCTCTCTCAAAATAAATAAGCTTTTTAAAAAATAGCAGTATACTTGAAGAAATTGAAGAAGGAGTTTGGGAAGTGTCACAGTTGGGTGGGCAGCAGGCAAATATTTTCCATTAACAGACTTTTAAACCATGTGTGTCTATTATTTAGATTTAAAAGAGCTAGATAGTTTTAAATATATTGATAAGTGTATGGAGACTTTTAAACCATGTGTGTATATTACTTTGATCTAAAAGAGGTATATAATTTTAACTACATATTGGTAAGTGTATGGAGAAGTAATAATAATAGCGAAGCAAAAATATTCATTAAGCATGTACTTTTCTAGGGTTTATAAGCTCTATGTCTTAAACCCTTCCAAACACCTGATGAGATGGACACTGTTGTCTCCTCATTTAATGGAGGAGGACACAGAGCCTTTTAAGAAGTTGCTCAGGAGGGACAGAGCTGGGACTGGAGTCCAGTTCTCAACTACCATCCCTCACCTGGCCTGGGTTGTGTCAGGAGTTCAGCAAGGAAACAGTTGTGCGTGATAGAGAATTTGAAGTCCAGGCATAGCAAGGAGGGAGTAGGTGATGCGATGAGGTGGAAGGGAAGGCAATGAAGAGCACAGGGTTATGGTAAACGGGACAGCACCCCTCCACACACACACACACACACACACACACACACACACAAACACACACACAACCCCTCTTGACCAAGATATTTAGATACTCTACTAAACTTAAAGGGCTGGTGTGAATAGTATTTTTTCCCCATGAACACCAAAGAAGTGACTGAGTTTCACACCAGAGTTGATCTCTAGCAAGCTGGCCAGCCTTGTAAAAATATCTGGAGGATGCCGCCCTTTTGCGCCAGTGACTTGAAGCATTAAAGATAATTGAAGGAGATTTCAGGGGGCATCTACCCTCAGCTGACAACCCCCATCTTCAGCTGTCAATGAAGCAAAATAAGTTACAGTTTTAATCATCTTCCAGTTGCTTCCTAGCGCTTAAAATAGAAAGCACAGAATCCTATCATGACAATGGAACCTTCATCTACCATTTTGCTAGCTTTCTCTTCCAGCATATCTACCTTTCCACATTGTTTCCTAGATTGATGTGTTCAAAGTTCCATTTGGCCTTTCTAAACCTCCATGTCTCAAAACCTTTACCCTTTACCCTTGTCTGGATTTCCGTATCATTTTAGCTTGTACCTCTGTTTAACATCCATTCCTCTCTGTCTTCATTTAAAGTGGTCTAATTTCTAACAAATAAATACTTAAGGTCCCCAGATCATAAGGAAGAGAAGGATCCATGACCCTCTTGTTTACTGTTGTATGTCAGTACTTACCTCCACAAGTATAGAAGGGTTGCCCTTTAATTTTCTTTAAGTGAATAAATGAATGAGTAGGATGAATAAGTATAGGAAGGAAGGAAGGGAAGGAGGGAGGGAAGGAGGGAGGAAAGAAGGAAGGAAGGACCTAGCTATGGAATTTGGTATGCTTTGCTTACCTGGGATTCAGTTTCCTTACAGATAAAAGAGTTGAGCCAGATGATTTTTGAATTCACTTCCTTCTCTAAAATTCTGTTGTTCTGTACTGCAGTAAAAATACTAAAACACATTTTCCGGTATGTGTTTGCACTTACATTTTAGAAAGTTAATTCTTTTGATCGTTTTCTTATCATTTACTCCTAGTGAAATGAAAATTTATTTGGTGGAGCTATTTGAAGGTCAGGAACGTTTCTTAAGCTTTACTCTGCCTCCCTTTCAAGTGGGAAATATTAGCCGGCCACAGACATGATATGATGAGGTTTAGACATTACAAAGGAACGAACTTCACGGCCCATGCTGGCCTTACCCGGGCAGTGCTGTCTCTCTTTGCACAGAGAGGGGTCTTTCGGAGGCTTTTCAAAAGCTACCAATATGCAATTCACAGTATTCTCCAGTTGAAAGCTATAACTTTAAATCTCAGACGGGAACCTATAATGATATTTTTTTTTAAATATTTTCCTCCTTTTCTGTAAATGATGAGGTCCAATTAATGGGTGTTTTCATGATTGAAGTCAGAAACATTGAAACATGAAACTTAAAACAAAAAACTCCGCTCCTGCCTTATTCCTGTCAATGATTTTTGGAGTGGTTAGAGAATAGAAAGTATTTTCAGAACTTCTGAGTCACCTACCTATTTTGAACACTTGATTCCATAATCCAAATTGAAGTGTGCAGAGATTCACTTGCTGCATTTGTTACCAGCTTGAGCTAACTTGAATTAGCACTTCCGTTATGAGGGCCTTTTCTCCAGAAGTCGTTCCCTTAAATAAAGTTCAGGGAAGCAAAGTGGACAAAGAAGCCAGAAATCAGCATGTATGTCAGTTTCACCAAGACACACACGCACATGCACACACACACAGTCTTCATCATTCAGAAAGTCTTTTGAAACAGATATTTTACTAATTAATCAGAAGCATGGTCGAAGGAAACAAATACGAAAGAGCAGTTTTTATCATTTCCCTTATGGTAGATGTTCCCTCTCATGTTTTTTTTGTTTGTTTGTTTCTTGAATTATTTTTATCTAATTATTCATTCTTTGCATGCAAACTACAGCTTTCCAAATTCCACTTTTCAAAGGTTTGACTTTAATAGTTATTTCACTGAAAAGCAAGTTGCTTCCGAAGACTTGTCTGTGTGTTGGAATATCTTAAACTGAGTCTCTAAAGAGCCCTCAGTATCCAAGCTGTGGGGACTGTAGTTGGGACACATGCCTTGAGCTAATGGCTTCACATGCAGACCTAGGACAGGCCAAATAGACTGAGCCCAGTGAAATGGAACGTGACACCTGCTTTCTGGTGCCAGTCATCAATGTGGATAGTGCATCTAGATCCGTTCAAAAGAAGGGAAAAATACCTTTACCCCGTTAGCAGCTGGATTGGAGTACTAAATTCTCTAGGGAGCCACTCCACGTTCCTGCATTACATCACCCAGGATGTGCATTTGGAAGTGGCTACTGAGTTTTTGTTTTTTGCACCTTTTATCCATACCAGCGGACAGCAGTCTCACTTAATCACTGAAGACCCACAAAGGCTTTGCTCAGATATACCCAATGCATCCTGGGGAGGTTGAGTTTGAAGCTGTTTATGGGTTTGGCTCTCAAAAATATGAGATGTGCTAGGTAGATGTTTAGTTCAGATAAATTTTAAAATTAGATTCACCATTGTTTATTCCTGATAATTTTGAGTGCTTAACTTGCTTTTCAACTCCTCTAAAATAATTGAAGTACTCAGACCCCAAACGTGTGTGTCTACCCCCTTTCTTTTGTGCAAAGGTCTATGGCTTTAAGGAGAGGAGAAAGGTAACCACTGGAGGTTTATTTTCTTTTATTACTTTAAAGGTGAAAAATTGGAAATAACCCTTAATGAAACCTAGTTGAAGAGTTAAAACACAAATTTCTACAACATTTAAACCCATGCAAGGTTTATATTCAATTTATCAAGTCTGTAGCATTTGGTTCTTATGCCATAGTCAAAGATGAGTTGTTTTGTCACATCCGAAGGAAGATTTTTGTCAATTTACTGATACACTTTTCAACACTGGCAAAAAGTACATTTCTGGCTGACTTTTTTTAATGTTTAAAGTAAAGCTAATCCATATATCCATTTATGTACTGTGTTGAGAAACTGAAATTATGCATCGGATTCTAGTGGTTGATTTGTACACATAAAACTTGGTATTTACTCTTTCTGATTCAAGATCCTTTTTCTCATAAAAGAGGTTCTGTGGTGTCTAGGTCTGTAAGTTCTCTCAAACAGCACTATTCATATTTAGGAACTTAAATGATAACGATTAAGCAGTGGCTGATGTTTTTAACCTCCCTACATGTCTGCTTTATTTTTTTTTTTTTTTACTCCCATGTATGCAGTTGGCTCCCAGTTTCATGTCTGTTGCAATCATCCACTGGTTTCATGGTGTGGAGTAAGGCAGCACTCTACCCATGGTGTGAATTTTGATGAATTAAGTCATAACTACTTCTGGGAATAAGAAGGAAGGCATTTCTTCATCAAATGTCTTATATCCCTGAAAACCAATGTAGCACTCTGTACTAATACACAGTCCAAACATAAGTAATAAAGATTTAGAAAAAATAATTTAATGTTGTTCATCAATAAATAATGTTTCGGTAATTAAGCGGGAACAAAGATTTATACCAAGTAAAAAAGATCTGGGCAGAAGAGAGAGGAGCTATGTGCAAGGACCCAAATTTTAATTGCTTTACGTTGTCAGAAATAGCTGCACTTTATAAATATTCCCTCTCAAATTATTTAGATTGGGCCTTATGAAAGTGCCATTTTTGTGTGATCTAAGAGCGGCAATTTCAAATAATTCACCCTTATAGACAATAACCCAGAAATCAGTGAAATGTCATCCAATTTGCTCTGATGTTCTTTACTTTATGTTTCATGTAGTCTTCGTAGACATTCTCCGGAGTATTTCATTATCCCTCCGTAGACTAGAATCAAGCAAGGACAGAGCTGGCTTTGAAGCTCGGCTTCTCTGTAGGCAAAGCACAACCTCCTGCCTCCCCCACACTATTGTGTCTCAAAGATGAGAGACGGTTCCAGCCATGTAAGGGGAGAATATTCTCCCAAGGGTCAGCCAAGGAGATGACATGATTAAGTCATTTACTCTGGAGTTTCTTCCATTGTTTTTGGTGAAACTTACAGAATTTTTTCTTTAAAAATTTTAACGTTTATGTATTATTGCAAAACAGAGAGAGACAGAGCATGAGCATGGGAGGGGCAGAGAGAAGGGGAGACACAGAATCTGACACAGGCTCCAGACTCTGAGCTGTCAGCACAGAGCCCGACGTGAGGCTCAGACTTACAAACCGCGAGATCATGACCTGAGCCAAAGTCGGACGCTTAACCCGACTGAGCCACCCAGGCGCCCCACTTACAGAATTGTTTTAATTTAAATTCAAGTTAGTTAACAGATAGTGTAGTATTGGTTTCAGGAGTAGAATTTAGTGATTCATCAGTCACATGTAATACCCAGTACTCATGCCAACCAGTGTCCTCCTTAATGCCCATCACCCATTTAGCCCATCCTCCCACCCGCCTTCCCTCCAGCAACCCTTAGTTTGTTCTCTGTATTTAACAGCCTCTCACAGTTTGCCTTCCTCTCTCTGAACAATGATGTGTCCTCTCAAAGGAAAATAGGATTATTGTCAAAGATTGGAAAACTAGAATTTTTTTCTTGTCACATGGCCTATTTGCTTCTCCAGTTCTTTGCTGTTAGTTCTTTGATCGTGACTGTTCATACTTTGGGGATCTGGGTTATTCCTGACTTCCGTGCCTCAGGAATAGCCCTGTTTTCTCTGTCATGCTTTCACTGGAGCATACTTATCCAGATTAAGGAGAGTTAAATTTTTTGAACAGATAGCATCCAAGAGAGTGGTAAGAACTTATTTTTTTAAAACAGCAGTGTAGGCACAATGAATTTCGAAGGATGAGATGTACAGAATCATCATATTTAACTTGACAATGGATAAGAATTTCATGTTCTAGACATGAGTGATTTAGGGTCAGCAAACAGATCATCTCAACTAACCACCTCCTGAGGCCCAGCTCACCGATCAGAAGACATGAATCCTCTCACTACTTCCCCCTGCTCAATACATGCTCCACACACCTTAGAAAAGAATTTTCCCTATTAAACTTGATGATGATTCCCGTGGCTCTCTGAAATCTGGCTTACTTACAGGAGGCAAAGTGAAGAGTTGAAAGGTCATCTTGATTCCCAAAGAAACCAAATCTTTGCTGATGAATGGAGGATCCTTCACCATCATCAGTGATGTCTATAATAATTTATCTGCTTGATATTTGATCAACATTTGGCTTTTCTTTGCCTGCACTATACCAGAGCATGAATCCTGAGAGTTCAGAAGTTTATCTCAGCTCTTTATGCATTGGAAATCTAAATAACCTCTGTGAAAGAAAAAGTAAACAAAGTGGAAACAAGTCTATCCTATGCATTCTTTTTCCCTTCAATTTAACATACAAGCAAGGTAGAGCACCCAGATAAATTCTGTTACAAGGGAAATTTGACTCATCTCTGCCCCCACCATCCTTGGGCATCATTTTTCCTTAATACTACCCCTTTCAGTGGGAGGAGATGATGGGAGAAAGCTCTCATCACTAAGGAGACAAGAGATGACAGTTATAGTCAAGAAGCCTTTATGTAGGTATCCCCAAAGGGAGGTGGGTAGGGGGATGGGTGAAATAGGTGAAGGGGACTAAAAGGTATAAACTTCCAGTTATAAAATAAATAAGCCACCGAGGTGAAAAGCTCAACAGAGAGAATATAGTCAGTAATATTGTAATAAGCTGGATGGTGACAGATAGTGATTAGACTTATCGCAGTGAACGCAGCCTACTGTATAGAATTGTCCAGTCGATACGTTGTTAAAAAAATGATGTTATATCAGTCATCAGAAAAAAACACATATTGAGCGACTCTGGTTATATGAAATGTCCAAAATAGGTCAATGTGTGGAGATGGAAAGTAGATTAGTGGTTGCCTAGGGCTGGGGGTTTGGGGATTTGCGGGGAGAAAGGGAGACTAACTGCTCATAAATACATCTTCTTTCGTGGGTGAAGAAATATTCTAAAGTTAATTGTGGTGATGGTTGCACAATCCTGGGAATGTATTAAAAACCACTGAAGTGGGGCGCCTGGGTGGCTCAGTCGGTTAAGCGGCCGACTTCGGCTCGGGTCAAGATCTCGTGGTCTGTGAGTTCGAGCCCCGTGTCAGGCTCTGTGCTGACAGCTCAGAGCCTGGAGCCTGTGTCAGATTCTGTGTCTCCCTCTCTCTGACCCTCCCCTGTTCATGCTCTGTCTCAGTCTGTCTCAAAAATAAATAAACGTTAAAAAAAAATTAAAAAAAAAAACCACTGAAGTATAAAGGGGTAAGTCACATGTGAATTACATCTCAGTAAAGCACATCTTTAAAATGGAAATTTAAATACAGTGTGTTCTTCAACTGGTAAATGTATACCAGATATTGTATCTAAGTATTTCCTTTTTCTCCAAAAGAAGTGGTTTTTGACACAACAAAAATAGTGGGAAAATAAACAATTGAGTAGCATACTTCTTTATTTTTTAGGTTAGCAATAAAATTGGCTGGATGTACGGCTAGACTATCTGACACAGTTTAGAAATTCCAGTACCTTTCACTGAGTCTCTCGTCACAAAATGCTTGACTAGCTTTCCTCAAAACAGCAATTCTAAGATATTTTTAAAAAATATTGACAGTTTAAAAAGCAGAGAGATTTGACAGTCTTCAGTGTAAGTAACATTTTGTATTTCATTTTGTATGATCTCTGCAATCATTTTAAAACAATAGTAACTGGATACAAATACCGTTATCATTCCAAACATCGGGGTGTTCGAGAATGTCTGACAGCATCATGACATAACAACGTTGATGCCTAAATTGCCATTTTACTTACCATCAGTCTAAACTACTCATCCGGAAAAATGCCATATTCCTTCAAAGAGAATTTTGGCCCACGATCCTGAATCTAGTAGGCGTCTTTCGGTTGGGGTAAGAAATGAGGCAGTTTTTTTTCTTTGGAAGATGCGTAGATGGGCATTTTAATACTGTCAAATAAAGAGGTCCCATCCTTTCCACATGGCCAGATGGCTGCATCGTTAGAAGCCGTGGAAGGAAGGGACTGAGTTTCTTCTGAGTTAAAGCTTAAGTGTATATTTGGTCATAGTAAGCATTCAAATGCCGAGATTTTCAAGGCGATTTGACATGATGCTTCTGGTTAACCTTTTCTAAGCAGTGCCCCCAGATAGAATGACCGCCTTCACAGGATTCAGCTGACATCAGAAGCGATGACAATACCCAGCAGAAGTCAAAGGCCCGGAACCCTGGATTAAAAGCCCTGCTGGCGTGCAGCCTCTGGGCGCCTTTTGGTGCTCCTGGATGTATAATGCGATGACATTCCTCAAGTATTGCATTAACCACCTGAAGGGCCCATGCAAAGATAAAACTGTCCACATACAGGGGCGCCGGAGTGGCTCAGCCAGTTGAGCAACTGACTCTTGATCTCGGCTCAGGTCATGATCTCATGGTTGTGAGATCAAGCCCCACGGCAGGGCTCCGTGTTGGGCATGGAGGCTGCTTGAGATTCTCCGTCTCCCTGCACCCCTGCCCCACTCGTGATCCCTGCCCCCTTCTCTCTCTCTCAAATTAAAAAAAAAAAAAAAACTGTCCACGTGCAGTGGGAGTTTGCCCCTGACAGTCGTCACCAATTCTTTCTCTCTGGTTTCTGTTCAAAATATCAAACCTGTTACATGACATACGGTATGTCTTTTGTCTGACACTTTTTTGTCTGACTTAAAATTGCTTTTGTCTGACTTCTACAATAAATAAATAATAAATATTTAAAGCTATTCAATAAGTGCAATTAACTCACAGAAGATGCTGTGGGCTACAATCCACTTCAAATTATTTCTTTTTTCCTGTTTTACTACATTTGAATGTTAACCTTTTTCTCACAGGGGCTTGGACCAAAATAGGTCTTATATCACTGTTTTCTAGAATTTCATAGTGAAATACTATTTTATAACATGCCTATAATATCCTCCATTTATGAAAAGGGACCTACAGTGAAATAAATAATTGGTATTGCTTGACTAAATAATCCATAGCACGAAGCAGAAGAAATAGCAGTAGAATGTTAGGATCGACAAATAACTTTTGAAGACTATTTGATGAGATTATGCCCACAATCATAAAGTGGCATCATTTTCTCGGTGATACTTACTCTTCCAACCTTTTGTTTTAAAATGACAGAAGAGAGGCGTTTGCATTTGAAAGGTACGTAAAACCACAAAATTCACTTTGTTAGGTAGGCAAGAAAAGAGGGGTCTGTGTTCTCTCGGGGATGATGTGTGTTTCCGTCTATCTCGGCTGAGCATGTCTGCAGGTGCTCTGAACGGGACACAAACAGACAACACGAAAGGTATTTTATATGGAGAGAAAAGGAGCTTCTATTGCAAGAAAAATGTTAATACCTTTTACCCGTATTTATTACCGATTCTGGTTCTCAGTTTTTGCTTTTTTCTGTTTTTTAGCAAAGCCTTAATCACAGAACAAAGAAGCCAATCTAAGTACTTTAAACAGTACCAATTGCTGGATTAACATTAGTTCAGTTAATTCTATAAACTTCACTGTCTATTCCCTTGTGTCCTTATTGGAAGACAGCTTTGTTTACTGATAACATTGGAATCCACTACATAAATAAGGAAACTAATTATTACAAGTAAGATGCTTGTAACACCTGAGACAGTGCTTCCACTCTATTCGTGCCTATGTGTCGATCAACAAGCATTTATTAAGCACCTACCCAATGCCAGGCTTCGCTAAACACTAAGAATTCAGTGACGAGCAAGGCCTGCCTTCGTGAATAAACCATCTAGCGAAGGCTGAAGGGAAATAAACGGCGCTCAAGAGATTATTAAGTAAACACACATACTTTAAAACAACATTTCTCTGGATCATTTGGTATTTTTGGATTTGCACATTCGGGCATTTTACAGATGACTCAATAGCATCACCCCAGACCGAGATGAAGAGTCAACACAGAAAGGTTACATCTTATTCCCAGGCTGAAAATGTATCTCAGACATTCAGCCTCCCCGCCTGCAGCATTCTCTCTGCTGAAGGGACCCCTTTCAACACACGGCCCATAGAACCATAATGCAGAATCTCCCAGGCTGTCATATTTTAGTCACATAAAACACTCACCCGAAACCCCCAGAAACTTCTTTTCAACTTCCATCACCAATTGTTTCCTTATACCCTCCTGCAACAACACAGGGAACAGCCTTACTTGTTGGAAGGGAAATTCTAACCCTCGGGTCTTTCCCAACTCTTACGGCACTGGGAGTCCAGCATACAATGATGAGTTCCTCTTTACCTCACCTCTTTAAAAAGTCTGCTGAGTTATGCCCAGCTTCTTCATAGCATAGAAAGAAAGGCATATTGCTCACCAACTTGGGCCTCACTTCTGGAATGTGTCTAGGATGTGCCCCTCACCTTGGTCATCGCAGCCCCTTTCTTCTCCCTCTCTTCACCTTGTGCTTAATTCAGAGCCTCTCGCCCTCACTCAGCTGGGGCTGATGGGGGCGGTGGGGGAGATCATCCATTCATGGTTTGCGCCATTGTAAATTTGTCCTGCCTGCTCCCCTCAAATCCGGCCTTCTCTGCAATGCCATTGGTGGTTGACCACATTCTCCCACTTTCCTTCTCCACCATGTCTGTAATGGCAGGCTTGTCACTTCTGTAATAATATTCTTCATAGATTCAAAGAATGTGTTCTGCCTCCAGACCGTAACGCCCTGAGAACAAGAACAATAACGCGCATTGTTTGTCTTCTCAGAACCCAGCACCAAAACCACACCCCTCGGAAATGAGGCGCATTTCCCCCTCTCCTCACCTTGCACAACCTCCTACCCCTTACCCTCCATTCCCCAACTCTTCTGGACACAAGCTTGTCACATTCTCCACTTGTAGTTCAGTCTTAGTGGGTGCCTACATCTCCATAAAGAAACCAAGGCCTCAGAGAGTGAACATTTGGAGAGGAGCACCATTACACAGACCATTTTGGCATGAAGTGGATTCACTCTAAAGCCTAAAATTCAGAGCCTAAAAGTCAGGGCTCCTCATATGCCCATTCCCCCCTCCCGCAAGCTCAAGTGGTTATATGCTTGTAAAATCTTCAAAATTTTCAAAAGGAAGATCTTTTAACTACAATGATCTCCTTCCAATGAGATTCCCCACTACCTTTTATTATGTTGAGGGTCATTGGAGTGACCGCAGACGTGTGGGGTCTGACTTGAAGGAAATTGAGTGGGGTTGTGTGTACAGAAGATATTTTTATACAATTTGAGGTCACTTCTGTATATAGTTAGGCAATTGCTAGCCATACACACGTAATAATGGCTCCCAGGAATACCTTTACCATCGACAGTGGCAACTCAGCCAGACATTGATTGAGACATGTAGGTGTCAGGTCAGAAATGGTTTCACAATGTAAATACGTCCTACTGGAAACATATAGATAGTGGAGAGAAAACAAGGTTTATAGGGCAGAAGCTATTCTGTGGAGAATTCTTCCCGTCATCAGACATGTGAACTTATAAAGACAAGACCGGTTTCTCACTGATGCCTGGTCAACACAGAAGTTCTCTCCTGGAGGAAGTTTGTTTGATAACATTGAAAAATTATAAATGCACCGTGCCTTTTTTTTTTCTTTTTAAATGAGAATCAAACAAGAGGAGAATATAGCCAAATTCTCATGTTTGTAGACTTGTAGCAGTATAACAAGTAATGAGCATGCCTACAACGACTCCTATATGAAAGAACTTTTAGAGTGGTTTCCCACTGAATTTGAAAAGTTGGAAAATGTATAAAATATTATCAATAAAACTTAGTGAAGTTGAAAAAATCTACCAACAGTATTAGGTTAAGACTGAATTATGTTTCTTTTCTATCCAGGGAAAATGTTATAAAACTACCATCATATGAAGCCAGAAATGTAGATAAAAAGTATTATGGAGGTGTATTAGGCAGTAGATTAGTTAAAATATCTTTTTTTCTGGAGGTTGTCATGTTTGTGATGTTTGTTACCTCTTTTAAATTTGGTATTTGTGAATGATTTCTTCTAAATAAATGAGTATCCACTTTCACTTGTAATTTAGAATTTTTGATTTTGTTACTCTTTTTTGTAAAAAGGTCTTCAGACCTTGTATGTACATCAGGCCCTTAGAAACCTAGATCATCCTCTCCCACCAAGATCTGGAAAGATCCGTGTGCCAAGCGTAAGCAAGCGATTGGTTTATGTCTGACTTTGTTCTAGTCTCGGCCCAGCTGGCAAGTGTGAAGGGTTTCTTCCAAATGTAGGCAGAGTTTTACATGACAATCCAGAATGAATAAAAAGAAAGCCCATCTTCAGAGAACAAAAGACAGTATCAGTGGGCAGAGAAGTAGTTATTATAGATGCCTTGCTTTGGTTTCTGCTTTGTCCTCTGCCACTGTGAAAGAAGAGCCTTGTGATGCCCGAGTCAAGGTCACCCACCTTTCTTCAAGGTGAATGGAAAACCGTCTAATCAATTCAGCAACTGCAGTTCTAGCTGCATGTTAGTCAACGCCCCTGAGGACTCATAGACATTGAACCAGTCTTCCAAGGGCAAAGTTCCGATTATTGCATGAGTATTTGCAAACTGCTCTAAGCCGTGCACTCCTTCCAAGCACCATCTACTATTTATGTCTCCATTTGTGCTGCCCCTACAGGAGCTCATGCCCAGAGCTAAATCCTCCCTATTTAGCCATCTTATTAACCCGAAGGAGGAGAACCTCTAAGTGAGAATGTGGATAGCATTTCTTCCCCCAAATGCCCATCAAGTTGTTCTTAACAAGCAGATAGTGTATCCTAGGGATATGCTGCAAGGATATTGTGAGTTCAGAAATCCAGAAAACCTTCCATTGATGGGAAGTAAAACAGTAGTGATCTTTACAAAAATTTAGCAATGTATAACTATTGTAGTTCTTTTTTTATTTTTAATTTATTTTATATATATATATATATATAGAGAGAGAGAGAGAGAGAGAGAGAGAGCAAGCTGGAGAGAGGAGGAAAGGGAAAGAGAAAGAAAGTCTTAAGCAGGCTCCATGCTCAGTGCAGAGCCCAACACAGGGTTCTATCCCACAACCCCGGGATCATGACCTGAGCAAAAATCAAGAGTTGGGCACTTAACTGACTGAGCCCCCCCATGCGCCCCTAACTACGTAGTTCTTAAAGACTTACCCAAAGTCTTTCAATTATGTTTTCTTATTAAACCTCAAAAAGAAAAAGGATGGACTCTAGGAAATCATGACCCCGAACAACTAACTGAAATCAGAAGGGCGCGTATGCTTCCAGGAATTGACATAAGCCCAAACGTCTGACTAAATATCCAAATAATTAATTTTATCAGTTTTATATGGGCAAATTAACTTGTTAAGAATAAGAAACTTTAATCACTATGTACACCTGAAACTGATAAAACATTATGCGCCAACTATACTCAAATTCATTAATTAATTAATTGCAGAGGGAAAAAAGAATACATCTCACCTCTTTGTTCTCTAAGTTTTCTTCTCCCCATCTCCATGTGAATGCCCATAGTAGATTTTTTTCTTGTGCCGTGTTTGAGCTTTAAACTACAACCATTCTCTTACTGTTGTTCTGAATTCTTTTTTAATGTTGTCACTGTTGTTTTCATACTCTAGCCTATTCAGACACTTATTTAAGATGGCTAAAAAGAGGCAAACTATACAGCAGGATTAAATAAATCAGGTAAAACCCTGAAACAAAGAGAAATCCACTTTTCCTGCACTGTATTAAAAATGAGAAGAGAAAGGGAAGATGCGGGGAAAAAAGGGAGAAATGGAGAGAAACGTTCACTGCATTTATAAACAGAGGTTTCAAGGGGGACCAAGTCTTTTTTCTTATTTCATGAGTTTTGCTAACCCTGTATAAGCCTGCAGATTTTGTTGTGACTTACATGGACTTGAATACAAAGAGACTGTCTGGTTTGTTGTGCCACGAACGGAAAGGGGCGCTCTGTGGAATCCAGGGATTTGTGAGGAGGGCTTTAGAGGTTTGAATAGAAGCCCAAAGGTACAGCGGCCATTTCTGTATCAGATCGACTACACAAAATGCGTGGGATTCTTACATCATTTTCCCCAAATGGATTCCTGCTTTCTTCTAAAAGAACTGCCACGGTTTTTCACTTACATGGCTGTTTTTGCCCTCTTTCTCAGGTTTGCTTTGTGAACCTGGATGTGAACAAGGATGCGTGCAGCACGGAGCACCTGCAGCAGGTAATGCTGGGAGCACGGACTCCCCGGGAGCTCATGACAAGACAGCTGACCAGACAAGACAGCACTGACCACACAGCTGACGTGACGTTTTCCATAAATGATGCTCATTTAGTTGGAGACTCTTCAGCTGGATGGTGTCATCACGGCCCATTCCCTGACCGTCTCCCTGCCACCTCCCACAGTTTGCCTTCCTTCTGCTGGTGATGCTTGCTTTCCCAAGATAACGGGGCCGCTCTCCAAACAGGCACTTTTTCCCGCCCACGGGGCCTGATAGTGGCTTTTTCAGCCCCCGTCTTCATCCTGTCTCAAACACCCCGCCTGAGATGATGTCTCCAAGGCTTTTCCCAACCTGCTGGATACCAACCAGCCCTTCTCTGTGGGTCTCAGGCCTGCTCCTTCCTGCTGCTTTGAGGAAATGCTTGGTCTCTAACCTTGGTTTCCCAGCCCTACACTCATCTGGGGCTCGCACTTGTGCATTCTCCAGCAGCTACATATTCCGGGCTCATCTGAGGTTGTGATGATCCCGACGTGAATCCTTGACAACGTGCAAGACGTTGAAGGACCCCTCAGTCCTTTGGAACGAGAGCTAACAAGGGGTCCTATAGGAAGAATTAATTGGTGTGAATTGATTATCCTTTCATGCCCAAAGCTGAAGATAGTTTGACCCTACTCTTTGGCATAATACGGTAGAGTAACACACTATTTGCAGCTTGACATCACAGAACAGCAGGCCTGTGATGACTGAGTTATTCCTGTAACGTTTTGGGTTTTTTTTTTTTTTACATTTATTCATTTTTGAGACACAGAAAGACAAGTGCAATCAGGGGTGGGGGCAGAGAGAGAGGGAGACACAGAATCCGAAGCAGGCTCCAGGCTGTCAGCACAGAGCCGGATGCGGGGCTCGACCTTACGAACTGCGAGATCATGACCCGAGCCGAAGTCGGAAGCTTAACCCACTGAGCCACCCAGGCGCTCTTGTTTCGTTTTGTTTTTTGTTCCCTTGCCAGTGCTGCACCTGAAGCTTCTCAAACCCAGTTGCCCATACAGCTTATCCATTACAGACTTCCGCAGAGCTTCCGACGTCATTCATCCGTGTAGTGCTGGAGGGATTAAAAAAAAGTGTACATATCATTTCGTTTAGGGGACTTGTGGTGCAGAGTCAAAGAGAGAGAAGGAGGGACCAAAGCAAGTTGGCATCTTAAGGACTGTGTGTTTGAAGATTTATGTGAGTGATTCGAGACAGTCTTCTTCTACAGCTAAGGGTAGAAACCCGGCATCCACTTAGCTGCCTAAACTTGTGTGAACTCATCTTCTCTGGGCCTCAGGCTACTTACGTGCAAAAATAAAAAAAGGAGTAATGGTACCTAATCGGGGTGGGGGTGTTGTGGGGATTAAATGTACTAAAATGTAACATGTGTGCAGAGTTTAGCACAGTGCCTGGTACATAGAGCAAAATTAATGTTAGAAATTATTTTATTATTGATATTAATGATTATTGACTTTGTTAAAACAGATGATGATTAGACAACAAGTCTCTCATTCCAAGTTTTAAAGGAAAGAAAAAACCCCTACTATGCATACCTGTGGTGTGACAGTCATTATTAAATGTCTACTTTGGCATATTTAGAAGCAAAGAGTTTTTAAAGCTTTAAGTAATTTCCTATTCCAGTGTAAACCTTCAAGTTTCAGCT
Source organism: Lynx canadensis (assembly GCF_007474595.2). Taxonomy (NCBI): domain Eukaryota; kingdom Metazoa; phylum Chordata; class Mammalia; order Carnivora; family Felidae; genus Lynx; species Lynx canadensis. The sequence goes on along the minus strand of NC_044310.1, from coordinate 210,342,218 downwards.
TCACACTTCGTCTAGTAATAATCCTAGTAGATTAAGTAATCTATCATTGGTGCAGTTATTCAGGTATATTATTTTTGCAAGTAAGTAGTTTGGGGGTAATGTTTTGGAGGTGAAAAAGAAATCATCTAAACTAATAAAGATTCTTCCTCTACAGAAATTGGTCAACGTTTCACCAGATCTTCCAAAACTTATCAGCTCCATGAATGTCCAGCAGCCAAAAGAAAATGAAATTGTTCTTCTAAGTGGGTTAACATCCGGAAATCTCCAGGCAGATTTTGAAGTTTCACAGGTAAGAGATGTAAACTCTTGACAAAATATTCATCAGAGATAAGTTATCTACGGTCAGCTCTTGGCACAAGTCAGTACGGACTTCAAATAGATGCCACATTTAAGCTTCCATAGCCTAGGACTCAAAACTTTCTTTGCAATCAAGAGCAGTCTTTATCTGTGTTTCTTCTAAATATGCCACTCAGAGTTTGACAGAGCTTCCCTTACCTCAACTCCTACCATTTATTATATTCTCAAGTTCATGGTGTTAAGTTGTACTTAAACTAGAGCAGACATGCTGGGAATTGACAGCTTAGCTTGGTTTTCTACAAATCCATTAGATTGTCAAAAATAGACTCATCTTGGGGCGCCTGGGTGGCTCAGTCAGTTAAGCGTCCGGCTTTTGATTTTGGCTCCGGTCACGACCTCGCAGTTGGGAGACGGAGTGCCACATCGGGCTCCACGCTGACAGCTTGGAGCCTGCTAGAGATTCTCTCTCTTCATCTCTCTCTCTCTCTGCCCCTCCTTCACTCATGCTCTCACTGTCTCTCAAAAGAAACATTTAAAAAAAATAGATTCATCTTCTGTTTCACATATAATACGAAAATTCTAATTCATACTATATGGTCCCAGCATCCCAGCATTTCTTCTTTCTGGATGTTATTTATTTCTTAGGATATACCAAATGAGTCATGGTAATAAATACAGGATTGCAGCCCCGTGGGTGGAATGTGAGTTTCCTAGACTTAAAGAGTAAAATTCCTAGAGGAAATGAATGTTACTAAAAATAAAGCAGGAATTAAGGTGCTATTTTTCTCATTCAGTGTACTGATGTTCATTATTATTAGAGAAATCATGATAACATTCTTTACTTGAAGACAAATTTTTTAAATTATAAATTGTTCAATTTACAAATATATATATGTACACACATATGTATATATGTGTGTATATATATATACATATACATGCATATATATATGTATATATATGTGTGTATATATATATGTGTGTGTATATATATATATGTGTGTGTGTGTGTATATATATATATGTATATATATATGTAATGATTTCTAAAGGCACATCATATTGAAGATTGTTGATTTTTCCCAAATAAGATATGCTGATAGTGACACATAACACCACTACGGATTAAAATGGTGAACATTTGCTTTCCTCCAAATTGTTCTTTCTTGGGTTTTAGTTTTGCTGGAAAATTTTAAAATACTCTTTTATTCTTCAGTCCTTTGAAATACCAAAAAACTCGGAAACGTACCCACTATTTCTAGCATCTACCCCGGATGCTTCGTAAAAATCTGCACACAGCCTATTACAATTTGGTAATTAAGACTAGAACCAAACTTCTCCGTCTGTCTCATAATTTATATTCTTAGTGAGAAAATTAATCATCTGGAAAGAGAAAACAGAAATGGCCGTAAGTGCCTTCTCTTTATATTGAGCAAAACTATGATGACCAAAAGTAATTTCCAAAACTGAGTTTTAAAAGTATTTCTGTACCAAGCCTGTTAGGATTTCTAATTAAACATGACAGAAAATTGGCTCATGCATGAAAAGAATGTAACTAAAAAACTAGTGGGTAGATGGGGCGCCTGGGTGGCTCAGTTGGTTGAGTGTCCAGCTTCGGCTCAGGTCATGATCTCACAGTTCGTGAGTTCAAGCCCTATGTCGGGCTCTGTGCTGACAGCTCAGAGCCTGGAACCTGCTTCAGTTGCTGTGTCTCCGTCTTTCTCTGCCCCATCCCCAGTCATGCTCTGTCTCTCTCTGTCTTAAAAATAAATAAAACATTTAAAAAGAAAAAACTAATGATAGATTATTATAGGGACTTGAACAGTGCCATCAGGACATGAATTTCCCCTTGTGACCTCTTTCCGGCTTTCTCTCTCTTTAATGTTTATCAGTCTTTTCCCATAAGAAGACCATTCCCTTTGGGTTCAAGTTGAGCAAGAGTGAATGTCCCCCCCAGGTGGCTAACAGTAAAAGTCTAATTGTGTTCTATTGGCTCTCATGTGTCATGTGCCTATCTCTCAACCACTCACTATGGCCTGAGGATTGCAGTGTTCAGATTGGCCAGGCTGGGTCACGTCATCACCTCAGAGGGTTTAGGTGAATTAACTCCATGGAAATCACTGGCATTATGGGTGAGCCAGAAAATGATGCTTCACAGGCTATGAGAAACAGAAGAAGATTGAGTGATGTTGGGTCACAAAAACAACACAGATACTAATTGGGGTTAGGGAAAGTTAAATTATCAGGACTTATTAAATGTCATCCATCAAAAGCATGCTTAAAATTCTGCATATTTGTTCCTAGGAGTCGTCAAGAATTGCCTATGAGCTATAACACTCTTAAATGTTTCCTACTGGGGCGCTTGGGTGGCGCAGTCGGTTAAGCGTCCGACTTCAGCCAAGTCACGATCTCGCGTTCCGGGAGTTCGAGCCCCGCCTCAGGCTCTGGGCTGATGGCTCGGAGCCTGGAGCCTGTTTCCGATTCTGTGTCTCCCTCTCTCTCTGCCCCTCCCCCGTTCATGCTCTGTCTCTCTCTGTCCCAAAAATAAATAAACGTCGAAAAAAAAAAATTAAAAACAAAAACAAAAACAACAAAAAAAAAATAAATGTTTCCTACTTCCCTCTTCTAAAAGTCCTCATCACTTCCTATATATCACTTCACCCTTCTGCCATCTCCCAAAGGCCTACATCGTTTTTCAGATACCACAATCCATGTGTTTTAATAAATTAGCAATGTTGGGGCAGCATATCAATAATGAATCCCATCTTAGCCAACCATAGCCGGTACCTAATTCTTTAGGGATAGTCTCAGTTTGGCTGCCTCGCCTCAAGAAATTCAGTTACCTGTTGATTCCTAAGTAAACATGGAGATATTGGCAGAGGCAGCATGAGCTGGGTTAATGGGGGGAGTCTAAGGGCAGTCCCAAGGGCATAGCTATTGTTCCCACTGACCCTGTGAAGAAGGCAATAAACAAGCTACTTAGCACCTTTGACCCTGGAAATTACAATGCCAAAGATGTTCAGTGGTGCAGATAACAAATTACCTCACTTCTCTCAACTGTAATTTCCTATTCTATAACATGGAGATTTAAAAAAATACCTTTTCTCCATTCTCAGAGACTAGTCACAGTGATTTTCATAAAATAACATGAAGGCACCTTGGGAAGGACTATTCAAATGCAAATTGTATTTTCTCTCCATGTCCAAAAAGTTGAAGGAAGGTGAAGTAGAAAGAAAATTTCATTTAAAGCAAAATAAGGTACCAGGGTGGAGTACTATATACACCAGGAGTAATCATCCATTCTCCTTCGGGGAAGAGAAGTGTAATATTGTTGCAAGGGATTATGTACAGAGTGCCTTTTCTGCCTCCTGAGGAGTTTTGTTATTTTCTCGCAGACGATTACAAAATGATTGTTCAATGTCTTCATCTTTCCAGCTCAGCAAATGACTCACATGCTTTTTTATATTGCTACGTTATTTTACAATTGTACAACTGGAAAAAATGTAAGAAAATATTTATCATATACTTTATTCATTCATTCAACAAATATTTACTATGCACCTGGAAAAGTGCAAAGCATAGGGGGTTAAGGATACAGTGGTAAATGAGTCGGACATCTTGCTCTCAAAGAGCAACTTACTTAGTCTGGCATTATCTCAGATGTTATTTCTTTTGGATATAATTAAATGTATATAAACACATTGCACAACTATCCATGTACCTGTGTCTCAAAAGACTAATGAATACATACCAGCCAGCAACAAATAAGAAATTGCCACAACAGGTTCATTTTCCTTCCTCAGGCCGTCCTTAAAAGCCTTAGGATAAGACTCTAAAAAATCTTAAAGAAAATCATCATGCCCATGGTCAAGTAAAATACTAAGTGGAAAGTACAAGTAAAAGCAATTATTTTCCTACAGAAGAAAATTTTTCTGAGATGCTTATTATGTACAATAATAAGATCTACTCCTGTGGCTGACCTTTCCATGAGATGAACACATAATTTTACTGAGCATGTGTGCATTTGAGGAGGTCCAGGTGCAAACCACCCTTCTTTCCAAATTGCACATTTTTGGTTGATATTGGAGTTTTGCTGACTGGGCCAGGAAGTCATGAGGAGAATTGGAAAGGACACAGGAATCCAACAGATCTGGATTGCAGTGCTGGCTTTCCACTTTATATTGGTGTAGACTCGAAAGGACCAGTAAGTCTTTCTGTGCCTGATTTCTCCTCTATAAAAGAGCAAAGACATCACCAGCCTCACAGAAATATTGTTTGCATTGACGGTAACAAGATATTCAAAACACTTAATAGACTACAATAAAATTATATAATAATACCTGCCATTATTTTGCAGGTTATAGTGTTTGGTCTTCATTTCCCTAAGACTCTCGGGATGTTTACTTTCAAGAAGCTTGTTAAGAAAATATGTTTTCTTTCTAGGAGTGCAATAGCCATGGAACATTGCACTTTTAATACAACTCTTTCTCTACATTTGTTTTGAGGTGTTATTTAACTGTTCATTAACATCTCTTTTGGTTCCTGCAACAATATATAAAACCTTATGTCATATGTATTTAATCTGAATGATATGAAATGGCCAATACGCAGCCATTTTTACCTACAGATAACTTCATTTGGTTCCACTTTGTAATTATTTTTATTCATGCCTTATCCACTGGTAATATATTGTGTCCCACCTCCCTGGGGAATTATCTAATTCATGTTTGTACCTACCAGCATACCTTGCATGTAATACACACCCAAAAAGTATGTTATAAATTTCAAGTTAGTGTATTATATCTGAATTCAGTGGAAATAAAATTAATCACGCCAGCTACTGCTAACTCTACAACAATTGTTCCTCATTATTGCGGGGGATCTCAGACCCTTTGTGACTTCTGTAAAAGCTACAGACCATTACTTCTCAAATGTTAAGGCATGTAGGAATCACCAAAAGAGTTCTGGAAAATGCAGATTCTGATTTAGTACCTCCGAGGTAGGTCCTGAGATTATACACATCTAATAAACTGCCAAACCACGCCAAGGCTGCTGGCCTACATACAACCCACACTTTGAAAAGTAAGGTCAGAGCGCACCTGGGTGGCTCAGTCGGTTAAGCGTCTGGCTCTTGATTTGGGCTCAGGTCATGATCTCACAGTTCATTGGATCAAGCCCTGCATCGGGCTCTGAACTGGCAGTGCAGACTCTGCTTGGAATTCTCTCTCCCTCTCTCTCTGCCCCTTCTCCTCTCTCTCTCTCTCTCAAAGCAAATAAACTCTAAAAAAAAAATAAGGTTATGACCCCCCTTCTTTGAAAAACAGACCTAATTGCATAAGCACATAGATCAATTCCATTTCTGAGCCTCCTGGACCCCTTGGAGAATGGTTGGATTTTTCATTTTGCAATCACCTGTTCTAGAATTACTCTAATTATAATATTCAACCAAAAAGACTGAAAAATATATACTACTTTCAGAAATACAATATAGATGTCGGTGTACATGTATTTCTCTGTGTGTGCACACACTTACCCCTCACACACACATATATCCACGTTCAAGAATTCCAAAATGACAAAATTAACTCTGATCCTAGAAAGCACATGATTTAAATGATCCTTTTTGTAAGACAAACATTTGGACATAAAATGTTTCCCCCAAACATTTCAGATTCCACTGTGATATAAATTTATTTAGCTTCCTCCCACCCACTAACTCTTGTTTCCATTCAAAGAACTTTCTGTTGAAAATTACTATAAATGAACATATTGTTCCTTTTAAAAAAACAAAAATCCTAGGGGCGCCTGGGTGGCGCAGTCGGTTAAGCGTCCGACTTCAGCCAGGTCACGATCTCGCGGTCCGGGAGTTCGAGCCCCGCGTCAGGCTCTGGGCTGATGGCTCAGAGCCTGGAGCCTGTTTCCGATTCTGTGTCTCCCTCTCTCTCTGCCCCTCCCCCGTTCATGCTCTGTCTCTCTCTGTCCCAAAAATAAATAAATGTTGAAAAAATAAAAATAAAAAAACAAAAATCCTGATGCACAACGTATGTTTGCAATTTACTAGTAACCTGCGCACAAGCAATTGAAACTTTTATCCCTCTTCTAATGAACAACAATATGAATAGTGAAAATGTGTAGTGGCGAATAGGGACATGGTCTGTAACGCTAGAAGAGAACAAAATTAACAGGTCTCACTGGGACACCATCCAATGATTTGAGCCTCCTTATCACTGTTTTCCTCACATGCTGGCCTTTTAGAGATAATTAGTGCACTTCCAATGGATTGCTTCATATCTCACTGTATCTGCCTCTTCCGATGAGCCATACACATTATAAATTCTAACTGTAGATAATGGCTAGAACATCACCAAGGCAGAAAAAGACACCGGCCTGAGAAACGGGGACTCAGTTTAACCAAGAAGGGTGACCAAGACGGTCTTAACATTCCCCCCAGCTTGACCAGACTTCAGACAGGCTTCTTCCTGATAGGCACTGACTGCCCTTTTCTTAGAACATTCACTTTAGAAAACTCGTTATGAATTATTTCTCTGTCCCTTTGAGATGGAAATCATTTTGAAAAGTCTCATGCCTGTTTTACAACCCAGGAGTGTCCTTTTCAAAGACCGGGGGACCGTCTCTGAAATAAGATCCTCAAACAGGATAGTGTCCCTTTCTCGGTGGAAGGATGGGAGCCTAACGTTAGTAGGATCCTTCCTCCGATTTGCAAAACTACCTGCTGCCATGCAGATACAAGTACACTTACTTTTCCTTTGGATAAAGCCAGTTAGCAAGCACAGATGGCCTGCGGGCCTCCGACACCAGCTCTTAAAAACTCTATTGCCTCTTGTTTTCAGTGCAGTTGGGGTCCAACTCAGTTCTGGCCCTTCTTTTCCTGTTTTAAGAGCTCTGAAGAAAGTCTTCCTTAACCTGTTTAACTCTGCCCAGTGCAATTTTTGCTTTGACGGGAGAGAGCAAAAATATGTGATACAGCTGGTCTATTTTCCCCTAAGCCAGACTTTCTCCTAGGTACCCTGTGTTCCCAAATATCACTTGAATTTTTTTTTCAAGCAATTCGTCAATCTCAGCCCAGAAGATAGACCAAGTATTTTAAATGTCCCCCACTCTTTATAACAAGGAAGATTAGTAGAAGAAGAAAGGTCAGAAGCAATGGGTTTTTTTTTTTTATTTTGTGTTTCAATAAATGCATCTTTTTCTCTCTACTTTCAGTGCCCTTGGCTGCCAGATATCTGCTTGGTCCAGTGTGCGAGAGGAAACAGGGCAAACAGTACCAACTGCATCATCTTTGAAATCAACAAATTTTTGATCGGTCTGGAACTGGTGCAGGAACGGCAGCTCCAGCTGGAAACAAACATCCTGAAGGTGGAAGATGACACAAACTGTTCCCTGTCTTCAATTGAAGAAGACTTTCTCACCGCATCGGAGCACCTGGAGGAGGAAACTGAGGTGGAAGAATACAGGAATGGTGAGAAGTTCCCGAGAAAACACATGCGCATCCTGAAATTAGTCACCCTGGGAAAATGAGCGCCATTCCAGGAGAGTTTCAGGCCACATCAGTTTGGCTGACACATCGCCATCATCACTTACTGAGTTTAGGGAGGGAAGGAGAGGATAAGGGAACACTAGTGAGGATGCTGACTAATGCACTCAGATCTAATGGCTGGGTGACTCCGTCTTCCTGAAGATGCCTTGGGGATGCTGAGGACATCCTCCCACCCGCCAGGAGACAAAGACTATCACAGGGAGGAAAGTTATCTTCCCGAAGACTTCCATAAAGCTACCTATTAAAGTTGAGCCCACATAAACTGGCCTGAATCCTAGCACCGCCTCTTTGAGGCTGTGAAGCCTGAGCTGATTACCTAGTCCTTTGGAGCCCCAGTTTCTTTATCCATTACTTGGGAGGACAATAGTGCCTCTAACACTGTTATAGTTACTCTATGTAGCTACATATATTTATGATACTTGCCTGTAATTATGGGAAGGACAGAAGGAAGTAACCCGGGAGAGTACTTAGCACTCATTTATTCATGGTTTTGATTGACTGATCAATACAGTCAACAAGGTGTTCCTCTTCCCCACCCTTAGCCACCGAAGAAGGGATATCCCAGATGCTGTTGACACTCTCTGGGACAAGTCCTACCCAAACTTGAGAGCGGATGTTTGCAACAAGGCTTGCTATGGAGGTTGCTGTAGACATCCTTCCTCCTCCTTCTGTGTGCACTGGGAAGCTCTAAAATGCAACTGTTTGGGGTCCTTTTCCGGTGGAGAAAGGTGACCAGCACTTGTCTCCCCACTGCCTTCTTCTCCCACTCTAGCGCTTACATTCGTATCCCACATTGAGAGCCATTTTGTCGAGCGGGGTTCCATACCTAAACTCAGAAACCTTTGCAGATGCATTTGTCTTGAAGGAACACTCTAAATGTCGTTTTTGGGGGGCGGAAGGCAAGGGGGAAACTGATGCTTTAAGGCATTTTTAGAAAGGGGTTGTTATTTTGGACTCATGAGATCCTGCCATCCAAAAAGTAATAGTGGGCCCTCGTTTTGTCTTCACCAGGTTATGAAAATATAAATGCCTCCGCTCATGTTTTGGAAAGTCAAAAACCAAAGGAAGTCACTCAGGAGGAATGCAATGACAACAAGAAAAATTTGCTTTATCCTTCGGAAGACAAATGCATTAGCAGATCTCATACCACACTGATTAAAGCAGAAGGATCTCTGGAAAAAGTAGAAGGCACCATTTTACAGAGCCTCGATTCATCAGCCGAGCCATCAGAGTGGACAGGCAAAGCTGTGCAGAATGAGAAGCCAGCCAGAAATTACTATTCCCCAGAGAGTTATAAAGGGCATGTAGAAAAGTCACAGGCACCATATATTCCAGGGGATGTTCATTTCCCTGGGATGGTTAAGAAAGGTGGGCCTTCCGTGCACGGTACCCTCACTGAGCATGGCAGCAGCTTAGACCCAGGCGACCCTGAAGACGGCACAAACTCTCTTCCTCCCCACCAAGATGGAGAAGGCACCGCTGGGGAGTATGCCACAAATTTAGCAGAATCCGTGCTACAGGATGCGTTTATTCGGTTATCTCAGTCGCAGCCTACGCCACCCCAGGAATCTGCAGTCGGTGTTTCTGTAGGAAGCGCTCTGCTACCCAGTGGCTGTTCCACAAAAGGTATGGTGGTCCCGCGGTCATGGAATGAGCTCCCCAAAATCGTCATCGTTCAGAGTCCAGATGGCAGCGATGCTGCCCCTGAGGCAGGCATCTCCTCGTGGCCTGAGATGGAAGTCTCTGTTGAAACCTCAGGGGTCCTCTCTGGAGAGAACTCCGGCAGACACCCTCAGAGCGCTCTGGAAGTTGCGTTAGCTTGCGCGGCCACTGTGATTGGAACTATTTCCAGTCCACAGGCCACAGAGAGACTTAAAATGGAGCAAGAATCTTTGGTTTCACCCCGTCCACTGGGAGGCAGTGACCACCTGCAAAGTCAAATATCCCAAGTCCTCAAGGAACCTTCTGTCAGCGAATACTCCTTTCCATCTGCCTTGTGTGGCATGACCCAGGTGGCGAGCGCCATTGCTGTTTGTGGCCTCGGCGAATCGGAAGAGGCGAAGGCTCCAAGTGGCCTCTCGTGTGCAGCTGAGGCTCATGCAGAAGTCCCCCCACTCTGCGGTTTGGCGACAGGTAGCAGCGTGGAGCTGGGAAGCGAGGCCATCGCACAGGTATTACTCCAGGAGGCTGCGCTGGTTTTAACAAGGCCCGACCCCCACAGCGGCATCGGAGACCTCATGGAATCGGTGAGCAGGAGAATCCTAGAAACGGCTTCAAAGCCTCAGACCCTGTGCTCAGAAAACGTCCTCAGGAATGAGCTGGCACAGACCCTCTCTAATGTTATTCTGGAGCATTCCATTGATGAAGCTCTCCAGAGAAACAGAACAGTTGATCCCAATGTTAGCAGACATTCATCTGAGACTCTTGACACCTTGATGGAAAGTACAAACCAGCTGCTCTTCAGTGTGATATGCTTCACATTCAAGAAGATGAGGCATTTTGTACAGCTTGGTGAATGGCCCACTGTCCTTGCTAATGAGACCATCAGATGGAGGGAAACGGACTTAGGCTGCCAGCCACCTGATCAGGCTGCTAGTCTAGCGTGGACAAGAGCCACCGAACATTCCAGCGGCCAGCCACTTGGTGGCAATCCGCGGAGTGCCAGTCTTGTTACCAATGATCTTCTAGATGACATTTATCTGAAGCAAGATAGGAGGGGCCCGGCAAAGCCAGGCCTCTTCAAGAATCCCACGCTGCAATCTGAATTGCCCTGTAGTCCCAGGGGGCCAGATTCTTCACCTGCTAAAACACCCCCCAAGGAAATAGATCTAAAAGGAACAGTGGGAGAAGATCCAGACAAGCCTCATCAGACACCCAGTTACAATGAGAATGAGTTCAGAGCCTCTTCAGAGAGAGAGAGGACGCTGACCGTGGGCAAGTACAGCAGAGGTTCCCAGGATGCCAAGGACAGCGTCAGTATAAACGCCCAGGAGAAGTATAATCATACCTCACGTCTGAACAGTGAGATTCAAGTTAACCTGTCTTTGTTAGGGAACGACTTCCCCCTTCCTGCTCAATCCACGCTACAGGCAAAACATGCAGACCTATACTGCATTACAGACTTTGCGGAAGAATTAGCAGAGATGATTGTCTCCATGGCAACCGAAATCGCAGCAATTTGCCTTGACAACTCCAATGGAAAACAACCCTGGTTTTGTGCATGGAAAAGAGGGAATGAGTTTCTGGTTACCCCGAACGTATCCTGCCGATCCTTGAAGAGGAAGAAGGAAAGCCAGACCAGCGGGGCCACAGTGAGGAAGCACAAACCACCACGGCTCAGCGAGATCAAGAGGAAAACGGATGAGCACCCAGAGCTTAAAGAGAAGCTGATGAACAGGGTGGTGGACGAGTCCGTGAACCTTGAGGACATCCCGGATTCGGTCAGTGTTTTTGCAGACGAAGTGGCAGCCAAGATCATGAACCTAACAGAGTTCTCCGTGGTGGACGGCGTCTGGCAAGCCCAGAGCTATCCCCGGAACCGGTTACTCAGTGGAGACAGGTGGAACCGACTGCAGGCTTCCAGCTGTGAAAGCATTCCAGAGGAGGACTCCAACGCCAGGGCCTACGTAAATAGCCTGGGTTTCATGAGTACCCTAAGTCAGCCAGTTAGCAGGGCCAGCTCTGTCTCCAAGCAGTCCAGCTGCGAGAGCATCACTGAGGAGTTTTCCAGGTTCATGGTGAACCAGATGGAAAATGAAGGAAGAGGGTTTGAGTTATTGCTGGATTACTACGCAGGCAAGAATGCCAGCAGCATCCTGAACTCAGCCATGCAACAGGCGTGCCGTAAAAATGAGCACCTCAGCGTGAGGCCAAGCTGTCCCTCTAAGCAGTCCAGCACCGAGAGCATAACAGAGGAATTCTACAGGTACATGCTGAGGGACATCGAAAGAGAAAACAAGGACAGCACGTCCTCCAGACGAAGCAGCCAGGATTGGACAGCTGGCCTACTGTCACCTTCTCTGCGATCCCCCTTGTGTTACAGACAGTCATCCATGCCAGATAGCAGACCCCTGGGTGCCAGGCTAACGGTGAACACGCCCATCAAAGCCAGCTCCTTAGATGGCTTTACTCAAAACAGCCAGCAAGATTTCCTAAGTGTACATCCGGTCAGTAGCACTTCCTCATCCGGTCTCTGCAAATCTGACTCTTGCTTGTATCGGAGAGGTGGAACCGACCAGATCACCAACATGTTAATTCACGAGACGTGGGCAAACTCCATCAAGGCCCTCATGCGAAAGAACAAAATTATAGCGGATGATGCTGAGGCAGCTGAGCCTGTTCCTGGTGGCTCTCCCAGGCAAATGGAGAGAGGTGCAAACAGATCATCTTCAAGCAGGGCACAAAGTGGGCCCACTCTTCTGGCGCAGGAGTCCATCGATAACCCGAGGAAAGACTCCATTACCGAAAGCAAGCATCCCCCAGTGTCAGCTCAGAGCAAAGCTTTTCCTCTTACAAACCACAACGGTTTAGATTCTAAAAAGGAAACGTCTTCGTGCCATGGGTCTGTCCCTGTAAGCCACAGCAGGTGGTCCCTGTGCGCCAGGGATGTACCTTTAATTCAAATTGAAACAGATCAGAGAGAAGAGTGTGTTGGAGAACCTGAACACTTCTCTTCCAAAAGCAGCCCCCTAGAGGAAGCAGAGGAGCATTTGAAAGATGGAAAAGTCCCCCATGTGGCGAGGGATGGAGACATTGCCGAGAGTGCCTGCCAAAACCCCAGGTGAGTGAATGACCTCTTAGACTAGATAGGGTGCACGGACTGGACTTTGCATCTCCCTTAGTATTTAGTCTAAATCGGAAGGACTTTATTGATGCAGGAACTGAATTCTGAGACAATAAGTGACCTCTCTGGGTTAATATGCACTTGTAATAGAAATTTGGAAGTAATTAAAAAAAATTTTAATGTTTGTTTAGTTTTGAGAGAGAGAGAGAGAGAGACTCTGAGTGGGCGAGGAGCAGAGAGGGAGACACAGAATTGGAAGCAGGCTCCAGGCTCTGAGCTGTCAGCACAGAGCCTGACACGGGGCTTAAACTGACCAGCTGTGAGATCGTGACCTGAGCCGAAGTCGGACGCTTAACCGACTGAGCCACGCAGGTGACCCTGGAAGTAATTTTTTTAAAACTTCAAAAACAAATTGAATTCATCTATATAATAGGAGAATGAAAGTTTCGTTTTCCACATTAAAATTAATCTCCCATACTGTTACCTTTTAAAATTCAGTCATAAAAATTTTCAAACAAAAAAGAAAGTTATGTCAACATATCCACTTGAAAAAAGTTAAGTTTAGGGGCGCCTGGGTGGCGCAGTCGGTTAAGCGTCCGACTTCAGCCAGGTCACGATCTCGCGGTCCGTGAGTTCGAGCCCCGCGTCAGGCTCTGGGCTGATGGCTCAGAGCCTGGAGCCTGCTTCCGATTCTGTGTCTCCCTCTCTCTCTGCCCCTCCCCCGTTCATGCTCTCTCTCTGTCCCAAAAATAAATAAACGTTGAAAAAAAAATTAAAAAAAAAAAAAAGTTAAGTTTAAATACGTTTTAATATTAGAATCTGACATTAAACATTTTGGTGTCATTTTTCTCTACCGTCTCTCCTTTCAAGTTTCTCTATTTTGTTTTGTTCTAAAGATCTTTGCAAGGACACCTTGTCCCACAAATACTGGACCTTTAGATGCATGGTATAATCATGGCAGTTTAAGTGCAAGGCAACATTGGAGTTTTGTTATTTCAGTAGTTCTTTTCTAGAAGATTGTAATGTAAGTGGCAATGCATTTTGAATTTGAGACAAAGGGATTCTTTCTTTCCAAGTGCTTAAGGAAGAGTCAATCCTCTTACAATTCCCAGTTTTTGTAGAAAATTCATAACTATTCTTGAATATGGGACCATTGTATCATTTAAACAAACTATTATTGAAGTTTAGTTGACCTACAATATTATATTAATTTCAGGTGTGCAACACAGTTCAGCTACACATTACTCAGTGTTCGCCACAAGTGTGGTCACCCTCTGTCACCATACATCACAATTACACTATTATTGACAATAATCCCTATGCTGTAGTTTTCATCTCCGTGACTTATGTATTTAATACCGTTGCTTCATTTTAAAATGTTTTTCTGTCTCTAAAGTTAAATAAGACAGAAAAAAAAACAAATTAAGCTGAGTAGCCTTGGAAAACGTAAGTTAGAGAAATAGCCTACGTCTTTTCAGAGACCTATGCCTATTGTACAAAGAGCCTAGTATTTTAAAATGTTTAGGTGCAAGTTGAACAAGTTGAACACAGCTTTCATCAAATTTCAGCTGCTCTGGGAAATCTCTAATACTTTCCCCCGACCAGGGAAGCAGAAGGGATCCGTCCTCAGGTGCCGGGACTCCCTATGATTATGGCATCATTACAAGGTGTAGGTGATGGTGGTCAAGGTGCACCTATTTCCTTCTTAGCCTCTTAGTGCTGAGAACTTAACTTTCCGATTGAATAAAATCCTAGGAGAATTCAAGAGAAGGAAAGCATGAAAACCCACAAGCAAAAGAGTGTAATGAAAAACAGACCAAGCAGACCAAAACAAGTTCATATATATCAGTAATTCTCCAGCTCTAGACAATACTTACCAAAGTCTTATAGGAGTACCCTACCTCACTTTAGATCAAAGAGTTGAAGAAACAAAAGGGCCAATGTGTAATTCTTTAGAATTCCCTTAAGGTGAGATATACGAACATGGAAAAGTCTTATTTTAGATTCCACGTGTCTGACTTTGAATCTTCTTTGCCATCGTCATAAACCCGCTGCGATTTTTAGCTGAAGAAAGTTACCTAGTGAGGAAATATTTGTGAACTAGTAGTTCAACAAGATGCATGGTTTCAGGCTCAAACCAAATAGTGATTGTCAATGAAGTTAAGTAACATTCATTATACGTTGTTGAGTGAAAGGTCACTAACCTTAAGCTTAAAAGAGGTACAACCTGGGGACTTTCAAACTATTTGGGAAATATGTATGAATAAGGCCTCCAACTGATTTAGGTTTGGATTCCATATAATGACTCAAGCACATATTCTCTCAACTCATGGTATGGATTTCTGATTTGGTTTTCCAAGAACAAAAGAAACGAAAATGTAGAGCCATCATCCTTAGAAAGTCAGGAGCTGAATCTGCTTCCAAAACATAAGAACGTTGAATATATTTTTCTTTGTGAAGCATTATGAAGAATTGTTATAGAACATGAACTCTACTGACTAACCTGGTAACAGTGTCACTTTGAGCAAGTTCCCTAATCTCTCTACGGCAGTTTAGGTGAGTAAGCTATAGGAATAAAGCTCTTAACTCAGTGCCTAACCCATTAGAAGTACTCAATAAACGTTCCCTTTATGGTTGTTGTTGTTCAGGGTTAGGGTGTATGATTGCCTTTATTTCAAGAGATTTTTTTTCACACGAGAAACCTGTTGTGAACAGTGTGAACTTTTTGTTAAAGCGGAATTACTATGATTTACAAGGGGGGAAATTCATTCTATTTGGATCACATTTTCTAAGCTCAGGGTTGTTATTAGGGGATTTGATATGTCAAAATAGAGAACTGAACTCCCTGTGAAAGAGTTCCTACCTACACACAGAGGGAAGGACGTGACACAACACTTGATTCTGTCTGGTCATGGCGAGGTGTCATGTCCTAAAAATGTTTTTAGGCTACTTTCTGAAGGACATTTTCATAACTCTGCTAAAAATGTTACAAAGGCTCAACACACTGAAATGAAATTCACTTTCTTACTTTTTTATTTGAAAAACAGAGTAACAGTTTCGGAATTCATTATGGAAGCCATGTCCAAATGAAAATACTTGTTGGGTTTGAAGCTGCCACATTTGTCCAGATACCTGAATAGTCCCTCAGTCATAAATAAAGTAAATAATTTAGGACAGCCCGGTTCTTGATTTCTGGGAAAATGGTATCGTACTGGTGGGCAGCGATGTCTTCTTAATTCAGCTGCCCCCTCTGAGGTTATTGAAGAGCAATGATCTAACTTTTCAATAATTTGGGATCACAAGGCAGAAACACCAAGCTAAGAATCCCGAGCCTTCACATGTTGCCTTCGTTGGCATAATCTGATGTTTTCAGGAATATGTTTTGTGTTGTGTTTTTATTTACATAGGCTTCAAGAAAACAGTTATTCATCCACCAAGCATGTACATGCACATTCTGTGGCACACGCTGCCCTTGGGGCAAAACACACAGTAGAAAGTAGAGATTTAGTACCTGCTGTCATGGGTCCTACACACCAGTGGGAGAGACAGAAAACATGCATGGAAAGAACCCTTTGGCAAAAGATCATTACGGCGTGTTATGAGAGAAAAATAAAGAGAGTAATGTGGCGGAGAGCAACTGGTTGGGCGAAGTGGTTACTTAAGATAGAATGTGGGCATTTGGATGAGACCTAGGGGAAGACAGAGCCAACCATGCAAAGAATTGAAGGGGAAGATGTGCATTTGCATTTGAAGCAGCACTGGTGTTCTAGGTAGTTAAAAAAAATCCTCCCACAGACCACCTTAAAGTCCTAGATTAAATATGATAAATATCCTTTTGAATACAGGGCTGACCTTAACAGTGTTACCAATAATGATGACAATCTCAGAGGCAGAAAATGAAAGGATTTGGAAACAAAAGTCATAGACTAAAGTTAGGTCTGTACTTGCTCTTACTAGTCTCCCTAATCTACCAGTTCATTTCCTAAAAGCTAGAGAAAGCCAGGAAATAATACTGTGGGTCCATGAATGATGAAGACTTAGAAATGACACCAACCTCCATATCCTGAAGGGTTATGTCCTCAGAAAAAAAAGTACTAACTTAGGAAAAAAGTTCACTCACCAGAAAAGGAGTAAAGAAGAAGATGTATCTTTTAGGGTTAGGGCTCTAGGTAGAAGGGGAAAATCCCCTAAGTATGTATAACCACACCTTCCCTAATGCATATTTGAGGTTCTAACTTACACTATCTCTGGTTCAGAAAACCCTAAGTTGCAAATGGCAAGATTTCATTCTTTTTCATTGCAGAGTAATACTCCATATATATATATATATATATATATATATATATATACCACATCTTCTTTCTCCATTCATCCATCGATGGACATTTGGGCTCGTTCCATACTTTGCTATTGTTGATAGTGCTGCTATAAACATGGGGGCGCAGGTGTCCCTTCGAAACAGCACACCTGTATCCCTCGGATAAATGCCTAGTAGTGCAATTGCTGGGTCATAGGGTAGTTGTATTTTTAGTTTTTTGAGGAACCTCCATACTGTTTTCCAGAGTGGCTGCACCAGTTTGCATTCCCACCAATAATGCAAAAGAGATCCTCTTTCTCTGCATCCTCCCAAACATAAGGGAAAGGAAACACAAATAATATAAAAACAGGGAGGGGGACAAACAGAAGAGACTCATAAATATGGAGAACAAACTGAGGGTTACAGGAGGGGTTGTGGGAGGGGGGATGGGATAAATGGGTAAGGGGCACTAAGGAATCTATTCCTGAAATCATTGTTGCACTATATGCTAACTAATTTGGATGTAAATTTAAAAAAATAAAAAATAAAATTTAAATAAATAAATATGATATAGCAAACTTCTAAAAAGAAAGAAAGAAAGAAAGAAAGAAAGAAAGAAAGAAAGAAACGAACACCCTAAGTTGGTAAATTACCTTAAAGCAATCTCAGGTTAATAACATGATGAGACCTTGGGGGAAGAAACAATAAATCTCTGGGTATTTTAACCCAAGTCTCAAAGGACTTCAATAGATAAAGCCCCATTAAATAAGCATTCAAAAACTCAGATTACAAGATACACAAGGAATCAAAGCACCGTAAACAAGACCTAGTACAAACATCAAATAGTAGCATTAACCCTAATAAGGATTTCAGATATTAGAATTATTAGATACAGACTATAAAATAAATATACCTTAAATATTTAAAGAGGTATATAAACCAAGAGCAAGCATAAACTACATTTAAAATAGATGAAGTAGACTTGAAAATTAGTCAAATACTAAAGGAAGACAGATATAATTACTGAAATTATAGCCTCTGTTATGAAAAATAATTACTTAAAAAATAAGGTCATTGGAATAAAGACTTCAATGGCATACTTGCAGAGAGAACTACAGTAAAAAGTAAGTGTGAAACAACTTTCGTTTCCACCCACTATGGAGTAACTAAAGCTAAATTTACCCTGCTTCTGTAAACAACTAGAAAAATGGGCAAAATATAGAAACAACTGTTGCTAGACATTGTACAATCAACAGCACTTTGAAAGTAGGGAAGGAAACATCGTGACCCCAGTAATTGCCCCAAATTTCTGCCTAGATTCCCTTTTTAGGCAACAGTGCAAAGAGGACAGCCTGAACAGAGCTCAGAAGGCACTCTCGGTTAAGGAGTCAGAGATTAGAGGATGCCACACAGAGAAAGAACTCCAGAAGTCTGTAGAGGGATCCCCTTGAGCCTGTTGCTGAATGGTAAACCCTGCATGTATATGTGAAACCCATGAAGCCAAAGACCTGTGAGCTGAAGAATCCCACAAGTTCACATGGGACTTGGAGAAGTTTATTTCCAACCAGCGGAGTAGAGAACCCATGTTAAACACATGCAGCATTTAGCAGAGACCCCCAAAAGTATCACGCTATAGAATTAAGGCTAACTTACCCCTAAAAAATAAAAGCTAATTTAAACTTGTTCTAATAAAACTTGTAACTCAACATTGAAAAGATCAAACTGAACTAAAACTAGTTTAACCTAGAATGGGTCTAATGCCCTTCAGAGAAATACAACAAAATCCAGCACTCAACAGCATAAATTTACAGCATAATATCCAATTTTTAAAAAATGTTTCACATACAAAGCAGAAATATGTCACCCATAACCCATAGGATAATCAGTCAACATAAATATATCCAGGAAACTACAGAGGTAACGGATTAACTTTAAATAGCTATTACAACATGCTCCAATATTTAAAGGTACACGTGAATCTATAATAGGGTGAAAATTATAAATTCACAAATCAAGAAGTACAGTGAATCTTAAGCAGGATAAACAAAAACCCACATCAAGCACATCATGACCAAATTATTAGAAACCAACGACAAAGAAATAGTCCTAAAAGTAGCTCAGAGGGAAAAACAACTTACATACTGAGGAACACAAAAAATTGCAGGTTCCTCATCAGAAAAAGGAAATCTAAAAGATGAAGAACGACATCTTTCCTGTGCAGAAGGAAAAAAAACTGCCACCTTAGTGTTCTTCACCTCACAAAAAATAAAGGCTATCCATGGATAAGAAGACTCAATATTGTCAAGATATCAGTTCTTCCTAACTTGATTTATAAATTTAATGTAACCCCATTCAGAATCCCAGCTCATCATTTTGTGGATATCAACAAAATGATTCCAAAGTACATACAGACAGGCAAAAATACGAGAACAATCAGACAATATTTAAGAAGAACAAAGTCAGGCTGCCATCACCTGCTTCAAGACTTACTATGAAGCTGCGGTTATCAACACAGGGTAACATTGGCAAGAGAATAAACAAATGATCAATGGAACAGAATAGAAATGCCAGAAACAGATACATACAAATATAGTTAACTGATTTTTGGTAAAGGATCAAAGGCAAAACAGTGGGAAAAGTGGAGTCTTTTCAACTCAATACTCACTTGCCAAAAAAGAGTCTAGAGGGGCGCCTGGGTGGCGCAGTCGGTTAAGCGTCCGACTTCAGCCAGGTCACGATCTCGCGGTCCAGGAGTTCGAGCCCCGCGTCAGGCTCTGGGCTGATGGCTCAGAGCCTGGAGCCTGTTTCCGATTCTGTGTCTCCCTCTCTCTCTGCCCCTCCCCCGTTCATGCTCTGTCTCTCTCTGTCCGAAAAATAAATAAACGTTGAAAAAAAAAAATTTAAAAAAAAAAAAAAAGAGTTCTAGAAACAAAACTTACACCCTTCACAAAAATTAACCCAAAATGGACCATGGATCTAAATGTAAAATTTAATAAAACTATGAAACTCTGAGACGATGACATAGGAGAACATTTAGGTGGCTTTGGGTTTGGCAACAACTTTTTGGATAGAATATCAAAGACGTGATTCATGAAAAAACTAAGTGATAAACTGGACTTCATTAAAATTAAAAACTTTGGCTGTGTGAAAGGCGCTTGTCAAGAGGACCAGAAGACAAGCTGAACACTGCGATAAAATATTCCCAAAGACATACCTGATAAAGGACTGTTATCCAAAATATATAAAACTCAATAATAAGAAAGCAAATGACTCGATTTTGAAAGTGGCCAAAAGACTTCAACAGACGCCTTATCTAAGAAGACATACAGAAGGCAAATAAGCATATGAAAAGATGCTTAATATCATATGTTATTAGGCAAATGTCAAATGAAAACAACCAATGTGTTGTTTGTGTCTCAAGCAACACAAAATGCTGAGAAAGATGTAGAACAACAAGACTTCGTATTATTTCTGGTAGGAATGCAAAAATGGCCACAACGACTTTCAAAGACACTTGGGAGCTTCTTACAAAAATGAGATACACTTACCATATGATCCCACAGTCACGCCCCTTGGTATTCACCAAAAGGAGTTGAAAATTATGTCTACACAAACACCCGCACATAAGATTTTACAGCAGCTTTACTTATAATTGACAAAACTTGGAAACAACCAAGATTTCCTTTAGCAGATTAATGGATCAATAAGTTCTGGTACATCCAGACAATGGAAGGTTTATTCGGCACAAAAAATAAATGAGCTATGAAGCCATGAGAAAACATGGAGGAAACTTAAATGCATATTAAGTGAAAGAAGCCAATCTAAACGGCTACATACTGTATGATTCCAACCCTCCGACATTCTGGGAAAAGGCAGTAAAAAAGCTCAGTGGTTGCCAGATGTTAGGAGGGAAGAAGGGATGACAAGATGGAATCCAGAGGGTTTTTAGAACAATAAAACCATTCTGTGTGATACTATAACAGTGGATACATGTCATTATACATTTGTCCAAACTCATAAAGTGTATAACACGGAAATGAACCCATGTAAGCTATGGATTTGGGGTGATAATGATGCGTCAATATAGGGTCACTGATCGTAACAAATGTATCATTCTGGTGCAAGATGTTGATAGTGGAGAAAGCTGTAGTGTGCAGGGGCTGGGCACATGGGAACTCTCTGTTCTCTCCACGTAGTTTTACTGTGAACCCAAAGCTTCTCTGAAAAATAAAGCCTTTTTTTTTTTTTTAGAATAAGGGCTAAAGAGTAACTTTTTATGCAAGCAAAATCTTAGAGAACATGTGCTAGGAGATCTATACAAAAGGAAATGCTAATGGAAGTCATTAGGCTAAAGAAAAACGATACTGATGGAAACTTGGACTACACAACTATGAAGTAGGTAGGTAAATATAAAACACCTTTTCTACTTTAAAGTTTCTTTAAAACATAATTACTTACAATGAAAAAAAATATTTTATGACACGTAGAACTAAAATATATGTCGGTTATGACACAAAGGGTGGGAGGGGGAAATGGAAATATACTTCCCTAAGAATCTTCCGTTCTGTGTGACTTTGTGTAATGTAATCTGAAGTTGGACTGTGATAAATTGGATGGATACTGTAAACCTTGGAATAACTACTAAAAACATAAAACAAAGAGCTATGTTAATAAACCAATAGTGGAGATAAAATGGAATGCTAAAAAGTGTTCAGTTAATCCCAGAGAAATGCAGGAGAAGAGGAGAACAGAAACAAAGTACAGATGAGAGTAACAGAAAACAATGATCAAGATGATATATTTAAACCTAGTCAGGGGCACCTGGGTGGCTCGGTCGGTTGAGTGGTCCGACTTTGGCTCAGGTCATGGTCTCGCAGTTTGTGAGTTTCAGCCCGCGTCGGGCTCTGTGCTGCCAGCTCAGAGCCTTGAGCCCTGCGTCAGAATCTCTGTCTCCCTCTCTCTCTGTCTCTCCCCCCCACTCACACTCTATTTCTCTCTGTCTCTCAAAAATGAATAAACGTTAAAAAAAAATAAATAAACCCAGTCATATTGATAATTCCATTATTCTCAATGGTCTAATACTTCCATTAAAAAGACATTTCCTCAGACTGGAATATAAAAGTGAAACCCTACTATAACTGTCTGTAAGAAATGTATTTCAAACATAAAGACATAAATAGGTAATAAGTAAAAGAATGGGAAAAGAAATATAAGAAAATGAAGTAGGCATATTAATAGCCGACTGGGTAGACTCAGGACAAGAAATTTTATCAGGGATAAAGAGGGATATTTTATAATGATAGAGAGGTCCAATCCATCAAGAAGATGGTAATTATAAATATGTAATCACCTAAATAACAAAAATGCAAACTACATGAAACAAAATCTGATAGAGCTGGAGGGTGAAATAGACAAATCTAGAATCAGGATTGGAAATCTCACACCCTTCTCTCAGGAACTGATACAATAGTAGACATAAAATCGATAACGATATACAGATTTGAGCAACCTTCTCTATCAAGTTGACCTAATTAACACTAATTAAACACTCCAACAAACAGCAGAATACACTTTTTGTTTTTTAATTTACATCCAAATGAGTTAGCATGTAGTGCAACCAATGATTTCAGGAGTAGATTCCTTAATGCCCCTTATCCCTTACCCATTTTATCCCATCCCCCCTACCACAACTCCTCCAGGAACCCTCTGTTGTTCTCCATATTTAAGAGTCTCCTTCTGTTTGTGTCCCCCTCCCTGTTTTTATATTATTTTTTGCTTCCCCTTCCCTTATGTTCATCTGTTCTGAGAATACACTTTTTTTTTCCAAGTGTACTTGAAACATTAACATGAGTGGCCACGAAGCCCTAAAATAACTCCTAGGGACACCTGAGTGGCTCTGTCGGTTAGGTGTCCAACCCTTCGGCTCGGTCATGATCTCATAGTTCATGAGGTTCAAGCTCATATCAGGGACTGTGCTGACAGCCTCCGAGCCTGGAACCTGCTTCAGATTTCCTCTGTCTCCCCTCTCTCTTCTGCCTTCCGCTGTCTCATGCTTTGTCTCTGTCTCTCAAAATAACATAAATGTAAAAAAAATTTTTTAAGTCTTAATAAATTTTTTTTTTAAATGAGAAGAACTCCATAGACTTTTCTGCAGTCAGTATACTGTTTTGAATATTACAGGGTATGTTCTGTGATCACAGTGAAATTAAATAAAATCTACAACAAAAAAATAAATCTAGGAAATCCCCCCCAAATATTTGGAAATTATCAACACACTTCTAAATTATCCATTGGTTTAAAGATTGGTGACTAAGGACATTTTTATGCTTTAAAGTTAAAATGAAATATTTAAAATGTAGATGCCTGATTGTCATGATTTCCCCCTTCAATGAACTTTTTATAACTAAACAATGACATGACCCATTGGAAAGAGAGCTTGTAAATGTAGTTCCATGTTTATTGTTACCTTCTACCTATGGCAAGTGATTTCTATTTTCTATTTACAGTGATGACGCAAAATTTCATTTTAAAATAAACATTTAGGTTTAAAATAAACATTTTAGATTACATAAACTGGTTGCTTACAATTTTTATTATTAATATAATAGAGGGGGGAATGCAGGCGTGGCAAAAATCGTGCACGACAGTACAATCAGGTTATGACAGTAGTTCCCTAGTAAATTAAGCTGGAGGAACATTCGGGCTCGATGATTTCTGAGGTCCTTGCGAACTCAGAAATTCTACAGTGTGAATTTCATAGCATATTACAACCGGTCCTCTAAAGCTCTATGTGTAATATAAAATCAGAAGGTGGGGGGGAAAGGCCATATACATACATCTGCATAACACATCTGTGCATTATTCACAGTAAATGAGTCAAGCTGTATATTCCTCTCGAAAGAAAATGAAAACCGGTGTTTTAGATAATCGTTATTCATTTCGACTTCCCAGTTATGTGACACAGAATATAAGATTTACTATAAATAGAGCATGAAATTAGATAAAATAAAATATGCTGACAGACTCATTTTTAACCTGGAATGTTCAATGTCAATCACCGAGAGTTAGCTTCTGCTTTAGTAAAGAAATATCTGGAATGAATTCTTCTAATAATGCAAGGTCCTAACTTAGTAAACAGTTAGTCTCGGAAGTTTCATGTTAAATGAGCAAACAGATGGTTTTAGAAGCGTCTCCTTTGTGCTCAGTACTTGGCTAATTTACCCCCCTTTTGGGGGAATAGTTAGCTTCAATAGACTTTTCTTTCATTTGAATTTAATTAAATTCATCAAATGTCTTTTGGGTGCTGCCACTGTCTCACTTTCTCCCTGTTCACTTGGGAAAAATCTCGACATGTTAGAAAGGAAAACCTTTTTGCAGCAACTGTTAGTAGCACAGCATGTGAGAAAGAGCCACACCTTAAGGCTGTACCTATCCAGGAGGAATGTTAGAGGCAAGGATCCAGAGCTTTTGTGACATTTTCTAGGTCACAAGTTCATATATCAACTAAGGAGACTTTTAATTAAACCCCAGAATTTATATATTTGAAGTCCTACTCTCTACATCAGAACTCTTTTTTAAGAAACTAAAATGTTGGGGCGCCTGGGTGGCTCAGTCGGTTAAGCGTCCGACTTCGGCTCAGGTCATGATCTCGCGGTTCGTGAGTTCAAGCCCCGCGTCGGGCTTTGTGCTGACAGCTCAGAGCCTGGAGCCTCTTTCAGATTCTGTGTCTCCCTCTCTCTCTCTCTGACCCTCCCCCGTTCATGCTCTGTCTCTCTGTGTCTCAAAAATAAATAAATGTTAAAAAAAAAAAAGAAACTAAAATGCATCCATTTTTGGAGAAAGGATAATGGTACGAATCCTGAGATTGAAGAGAACTACCTAGGCTTTTCTGCAGCCCAGGATACTGTTTTGAAGGAAAGAGACGAAGTGTCTTGGGTTGCATCTCCTGGGAACAGACCTTAAGAGGGGGAGTTTCGGGCAGATAATCTGTTAGGGAGTGCCCTCCAGAGATAGGTGTGCATACATCTGTAGGGAGGTAGGAAAGGTAAGATTGTACAGAGAGATGCCCCCAAATGTGTTTGCAACGGACGCTTCAGCACGTCCTGCGGGAAATGACGCAGGTGGAAGGATCCGTCTCTTTGGTGCCAGGGGAGACAACGAGAGGCCTTTTGTGTCATTGTATCAGCTGGTTGTTTGGATGTTCGCTGAGGGAGGGTACAACCTTGGCAAGGTAATTGTCCGCCCCATGGTAATTCCCAGTGTGCTGGCAACAGCCAGTATTGTCTACAGTCAGCGTGCAATGGCCTAGAAAAGCATTCCATATCCATGACACCAGCTGTATTCTTCCTTATCACCTGAGAGATACACTCTTGCTTTTTGCCTGCAGTCTGTTGGTGTCCTTGTCTCCTGTGCTATTAGGTTTTGACGACTCTGTATGTAGTGTCAGGAGAAGGGTTCCAGGAGCATGTTCACAATTCTGTACATTTGGCTTTCTGAGCAAAGAGCGCTGGCAATCAAAGAACGATTGGATGGTAGCCCTAAAGGCAGAGACTTCTAGAGAGATGCAGAGATTTATATTTCTGGAGCTATTTGTTTACAATCCAGGGTGGTGAAGTAGAGACCATTTCGTCTCTCTGCAGAGAACATTTGGATTTGTTTATAAGGGATCTCTCTCTCTCCCTCTCTCTGTCTTTGTCTCTCTCTCTCTCTCCTTCTCTTTCTCCCTCCCTCTCTCCCTCTCACTCTTTCTGTTTCACTTCCTCTCTCTCCCTGGTGAAGAGGAGGGCAAATGTGTCAATAGCAATTCCTATATGAACTCCAAGCTTCATAATTTCGAGGTTTCCCTCCTGTGTTGCAAGCCTCACTACATGATTCTCCAGCATTGTTTTGTTTTTAGATTCCATATAAAAGTAAAGTCATACATTATTTGTCTTTCTCGGACTTATTTCACTCAACATAATACCATCTAGTTCCATCCATGTTATCACAAATGGCAAGATTTTGTTCTTTTTATGAGCAATATTCCATTGTATATATTTACTACATATTCTTTATTCGTCTCTTGCTGGACATTTATGTTGTTTTCATATCTTGGCTATTGTAAGTAGTGCTACGAAAACATAGGGGCGCATTGGTCTTTTCAAATTAGTGTTTTCGGTTTGGGGGGATAAATTCTTAAAAGCGGAATTGCTGGATCGTATGGTTGAAAGTGGAGAGAAATGGTTGGGGCTCAATTGTTAGGAAGCTAGAAAATACAGTCCGGACGAGGAGGAACGGGACAAAGCCCAAGAGTCTCAAAACGTGAGGTCTAATGTCTGACACCCACTCTTTTTGCAACCTTGGACAAGTCATTTAACCTCACTGGGCTTCTGCATCCCAATCTACAGCGAATCTATGAGGTTCCTTCCAAACCTAAATTCTAACAATTCAGAACGACCTAAACTAAGATAATTTCATGAGCATAGAGAAGGCAAGATCAATGGAAATAGAAGGACATGGGAAGGGGATAGGAGGGCAATTAGCATTTGGTTTAGATATGTTGATTTCAAAATATTAATGAGACAGATTGGATGTTTCCAGGAGACTGGCTGAAAAAAAAGAGCCCCCAGAAGCAGGAAGAGGGACCCTGGCCGGAGTTCAAGTTCAGAAGCTATCTTCAGAGGCAGGAGAGAGAGTAGAGGAAATTGTTCAGGACAGACTGGAAAGGAGGGCAGTGAATCCATCAGGGCTGTGATGGTGGCATGAAAGGAAACCCAGGGAACCAGGCTCCGGGCAAGGTGTGACCAGAGAGGCAGAAAGTCATGGGAGGCTGGGGAGGAAAGGCTGTAAGGAGAAAAGCCTGTCAGATCAGGGTTAAAGGCTTTAGAGAGCTACCTGACCTAAAAAAGCACCCAGAAAGGCAATACTGATACACATCAGAGGTTTCAAAGGGAGAGGATGATACAGAAAGGGAAGCCGCGACACCCAGTGCTCATCCCAACAGGTGCCCTCCTCATCTGACAATAAATTTCATATTTAAAAAAAATAATAAAAGCTTTAAAAAAAGAGGGGAAAGAAAGGTAAGCTACAAATGCAAAATGTGTTCAGAGGCATTTAGAGACAAACCGACTTGGTAAACCTCCAGAACCGGGTGGGTGTTTTTCTCCCACCATGCTCCACTTGCCACTTGCATTAAAATCACCTGCAGTGGTTGTTTAAAATGCAGGTTTCTTGCTCTCCTGGCAGAACCATTGGATCATAATCTCTGGGAGACGATGCTCCGGGCATCTTCATTTTAGACGCTACCGTCCCTCCTTTATTCTTCTGTAGGTAGCCCGGGGGGTTTCGACATGCTTTTGAAATGATTGGAGGGAGTCAGTAGAAGGAGATGAAATAAAGAGATGGGACAACTGAAGGGAGTAATCTCGAAAAGGCAAAATGGGACGGAGAGTGCCAGGAGAAGGGTCAGCCTAAAAGAAAGACTGCGCTTGTCTGCAACGGTCTCTTCCTCACTGTGGCAGAGACTCGCGCCCGCTGAGCAGTCAGCAAGGTCTTCGTGAAAAGCTCTGTCTTGTGCCTCCGCTCTTGGTAATGATGCCTTGCCATCTACAGTGCCGGCCTTGATGTAGCAGAGGCGGAGGTGTCCGCAGAAGGCAGAGCCCCCGATGAGTTTCCCAACCTTCCCAGCAGCAGTGGGGAGAGCACAGACAGCTGGTCCCAGCTCACCAACGAGGAGGACAATCCACATGATACCAGTAGCTTTCTTCAGCTCAGCGAGCGATCCATGAGGTACCTGCTCTTGACTTGACTTCCCAACAGGTCTCAACACAGATACTAGAAATGCTTCCTAAGTGGTTCTCTGCAAAGGGTCCCTAACAGGGCAAGAGAGAAAGCTCCCTGCTAGATCAAGGTGCCTGCCTGTCATGTTTTGGGCCAAGAGGTTTCTTAATATCCAGTTGTGCCTTTAATTACCTTGGCCAAGGTTAAGAGTCAGCTGTGTTTCTCTCTCTGCCAAGTCCCAGCTAGTGCAGTCAATGATAACGACTGAGAATTTTTAAATAAGGGCTGCTGTTACACCTGGTGTGTTTGATACTTTCTCTCTGGTTCATTTGTATTTCAGATGCAACCCAGACTGGGTTTACATGAGGCAAGTGTTTCCACATTGTGTTGTGTTGTTTGGCCTAATTGTTTCTCTCCCTTTCTCTCCCCTGACCTCTATATTGTTGTTCTGGGTAAGCAAGAGAGGAGTTAATGAAAGATCAGATTTGGAAAGACCCAAGCCCATCAAGAGACATAAACCGAACACTATCCCTCCGTGAGGTAGAAACGGAAAGAATCTCCACATTTCTGCCCTAAGTCTTATTTGATACTGGCCCAGTTCCACAGACTTTCCAGAAAGGCCAACGGGCAAATGGGACTCAGATGCATCTGGGTGTAATGGCTCCTTGGCAGTCTTATTTCTGGAAGTTCGGTCTGCTTAGACCCAGGAAATCTTAACATTGTCACACACTTTGTCTAAAATGCCCCCAAACTGGTGGGAAATATTACAATATAGAGATAGAGAGGAAAGAGAATTTCAACGTCTGGTCTTAGCAGAAGTTTACAGGGTTAATTACCTTGAGCGACGTGTTTGAGTCATCAGATTTCCATCAGTGAATATATCTGATGCCCCACACGAAACCCAAAGCCGGAATTTGAAACTGGAGGAGTCTAGGTGTTAGTCACGGTCCTCCCGAGGGAAGACTGCCCATTATATGACACACCAGCACTCACCCTTTGAAAACCTGACTGGAAGAGATGTCACTGGGAAATAGTGGGAGTATGAGGAAACTCGGTGAGCTTGCTAAAATTGGATGCATTCCATTTTGCAAGTACAGACACAGCCTAAAAAAAAATTGGCTCAAGTCAACTGTGTTTCAGCAAATAAATTCCAAGCTAGTAACTAGACCATATGTTGATTGTGTAACCCATGAAAATGATACATCAGCCCTCCTACTCCTCGATACATAAGGTATCAGGTATTGCTTCCCAACGATTTTACAACAAAGGAGCTGATTAAACTTTGGCATTGCCCAATTTTGTTTGTAAGTTCTGCAGTGCCATAGTTAAACAATGATCCAGGAGCATATTCTGTGGAACGCCCCTCAGAAAAATCCCGTGACAGGCAAAGGGAGAATGCGTGTCCCCTGGTTTCTGTCAGAAGTCAAAAGCAGGCAGATGAACATTCTGGTACCTTCCCCAGCCAGCATTCTCAGAAGTATCTTGGTCTCCATGGGAACACCGAGGAGTCTCTTGCTGCCAGATAAACATCCTCACTACACCTAGAATGAGGAAAATAAAAGTCTGGAGATTGTCACCCACTAGGTGTAGCCATCAAGCATGACACCACTACAGAAATTCGAAAATGACGATGACGATGACGATGATGATTGGCTTGGGCCAAAAACGTCTTTTGTGCCGTTTCCCCCTAATCTGTCCAGAAAAAAATCTTAATGTAGGGGTCCCCCAACAATATTCTCCCGGGGACCAAAGAAGGACCTCTTAGAAAAAAATGGCGGAACGTCAGTGTCAGCGGTGTGGCCAGGTGGTGGAGACAGGCATTAATATGTAACTTTTGCTTTGTCAGCAATGGCAACAGTAGTGCCACTAGCAGTCTTGGCACTGTGGACCTGGACATTTATCAGGAAAGCATGCCATTCTCCCATGATTAAGTAAGTAGCCACCGAGATGCAGTGATTGTGAGACCGCTACCCTAACTCCATCTGGCAATCCATTTGGTCATTGAGATCGTGCCCAACCACTGAATCATCATGTCCACGCTGCTGTGGTTCCATGCACTGGAGCAAGAACTAGGGCCTAGAATAGTCCTACCCTACCACCACTGGTAGGACCACCACGGGTCCTACCCTGCCCTACCACTGTCTTCTGGATTTCAAATCTGCCCCTCTGATAAAATCATTTCACAAAAAGCTTATCCGTACAATCAGAAAGAGATGTCATTTTACTTAATTGGACACAGAGAAGCAGAAATCCTTTTAGACCATACCATGCCAACCAACAGAGACTATTGTTCAATAGAATGTAATGTGAATGGCTTTTCCTTTACTCGTAGAAACCTGGGATAATCACTACTAAATGGGTCTAATACCAAGCGGGTGCTACAATGGAGACAGGTCATTGCCGTGCAGTGACTCTGCTCCCCACGACCTTGGGACCCTTCTAAAAGGTCTAAAAGACCAAGGGAAAATAGCACTTAGAGAAGCACATGTGTAACGTAAATTACAGTGCCAAAAAGGAGGACAATGCGAGGTCAGGACTGCATCCAGAATTTGTGATTATTCTGGAAAAGTAAATGAATTGAAATCTATTTTTGACCATTATGACTTAGCTTACTATTTGGAGTTTTCTGAAATCTGAGAAAAAAAACGAACTACAAGACTAACAGTGCTCCCTGATCTCCTTTCTCAGTTGCTCTCTATAGCTAAATCATTTTTGCTTCACTATGTAATCAGGTGTCTGGCCTGTGGGAGTATGCTTCAGCGATTGACGGTCGCCGTGCACCCTTTGTTTCATAGAGCCATTAGTCACAAGTAGAGATGAACACACACGTTAGCTTGGGTTTGCTTTATTCTTTTAAGGTAGGACCCAAATAAAAACAAACAAACAAAATATCACTTTGGGTTAAATTTATTTTTCTCTTTCAGGAAGCATTTGTTTAGCTACCCTTTTCCATCTTTCCCTAGGGTTTGAGCCTAGGACCCGCAGATTATATGCATCAGGGAAAACCAAAATAACCACCACCCATATCCGTGTCTGGCCGCTCCACGATAGCAGAAACAGTCTTATCATATTTCACTTAGATCACTTGCAGAGACGTAGAAGAGAATCTAGACCCTTGGGAAACTGGCCGTGCTTCTAGAAGTAATTCTGTAAGCATGGCAGAACACCCAAACTTTCTCTCAACATCAGGAATACAGTGGGATTTACAGCCAGCAAATCTTCGCAGGAATAGAAAATAAGAGAGAATACTGTCTCATAAAAACACACATTTTTAGGAGCTGCTATAGTCTAATTGCTAGACTGTACAAAAATATAAGACAACCACAGTCTTTGCAAGATGGCCACCTCCTTTCAACTGTTGAGCTATATGCTCTCATTTTGGAAGCACTTACTGAATCCTACCATTATATCAAGGCTTCCTAACAAGTACTTGCTGTATGAAAACACCTCAAACATTGACCATGACTTTAATGAAATACTTTGGTTTATCTCTAGTTCTTTATCACCTCCAGCCTCCTTCATCCTTCTGCTAGAAAGAAAAAGAAAATTTTCAATTTTAATTAAGATATTTCATTGTACAACTCAATTTTGCAGCCCATTGGTTGTTTTATCCCTTATTTCAGACTAAAATGCAGATTTGTTGCTACCATAGTTTAGGAAAAAAATCATCGTATCAGGATGGAAATATAGGGACCTTTAAATAACAGGGACCTTTATTTAACAGGGACTTTAAATAATAGGGACCTTTAAAGTCAAATACAGAAGAAGGATACATCCCCAAATCAGATCTAGTGGCCTACAAGATATTTCCTTGACTGTTCAAACTGGTGAAGGTTTGTGGAAGGGAAGTTGAGGAGAATAGATGGATGCATTTCTTCCGGTCTCCCCCACCAATTATCCCCACTAAAACTACGCATTTAATCTGGCCTCTTTTTAGGGCCAGGGTATTGATTGCAGACCCCCAATAATCCTACATAAGAGTCACATTGATATTTCCCAGTATTACTCCACTCTACGAAAACAATGGATCTAGAACGAATTTCAGAAGCTTGTAGATCGATACGACCCATTGCCTCATCATCCATTTGCAGCTTACCCTTTCTAAACATTACCAACCATATACTGTTTTTCTCCCAAAGTGAATTAGTAGAAGAAAGGAGACTCTTAAAGGACAGTCAGAAAACGTAGAGGGTAAGCCACATTCCCATAATTTTGACACACAATTTGCCTGTGATCTCCCCGTGGAAAGCATCATAAGACTGAGGTTTTGTCTGTGTTCAGAAGGCGCCTCTGGAGTGCAGGTGGGAGCGGCCAGCCCCCAGGGGAGCCTGCTGGTGATCAACTTGACCTGGAGCCAGAGTGCCCTGACGCTGAGCTTCGAGCCACTCTGCAGTGGATAGCAGCCTCTGAACTTGGGATCCCCACCATCTACTTTAAGAAATCTCAGGAAAACAGAATCGAAAAGGTACCATGTCGTGTGTTTGGATGTGAAAAAAGCTTCGTGGTTTTGTCACTGCTGGAAACTCAGTAACTTCCCAGTCAACTCACTTAAATTTGAATGATTTGCTCTTGACTTTCACCTTAAAATTGTGGCTAGAACTTTGAAAGCTTCCACCTGCATAAAATCACAATAACTGTTTCTTTGACCCTCAGTTTGTCTCGGCTCGTTGGTGGCAGTGGAAAGTGAATTGAGGAGCTGGGAACTCTTCCAGACTCTGGCTTTTTGATTGTTCCTTGGTTTGTTTGCTCTGTTTTGATGGTTCCTTGCTCTGGAACCAACCTCCTCATAACACTCATTTAAATAAAGGGTACAAGGGAAAGACCTGATATATATAAGAAACTAAAGTGAGGCCACATTGATATTTAAAACAGACTGTGGCATGATGTCAAGAAGAAGCATGTTTAAGTCCCTACTGAACAGGTTTGCATTAGACAGGCTTTCTCATGATCATTCTCCACCTACCAGCAGTATAAAGTCAGGGAATAGATCCTTTGCCAACCTCAACATTAGTAGCAACTGTCACTCTAACTCCCTATCTTTGAGACTGCCCACTAACCGCGGTAGAATCTCAATGATTAAGATTGACGCACAAATTCATCTGCCAATGTCTTCAAGCTCGATTTGCCCGCAATTTAAAAGTACGCCCCTTCTGCAAATGTTCACATTAATAATAATGTTGCTCTATTCGTTTTCTAGTGCTGTGGCATCAACTGCCACAAATTTACTAGCTTAGAACAATGATTCCCAGCCCTGTTGCCGGAAGTTTGGGTAAATTCTACTCGGCTCTGTGCTTAGGGACTTGCAAGGCAGAAAGCAAGATGGCAGCCTGATTGAGTGCTTGCCTGAACGCTGTGGGGAAAAACAGGCTTCCAAGGGTTTTCAGGTTGTTGTCCTAATTCAGGTCCTCGTGGCCGTGGGACTGACACCCTGTTTCTTTGCGGGACCACCTCTAGAAGCTGCGGCATTCCTTGTCATGTGGACCCCTTCGTGTTCTCAAACAGTCAGTCCCTTACTTCTGCCACCAGAGAAAACTCTCTGCTTTGAAAGGGCTTGTGCAAGTAGGTTAGGTTCACCCGACAGTCTCCCTTTTGATTAACTCAGAATCAACTAAAGAATCTCTTTCGCCATGTACAATAACATAATAAGGGCGTAATTATCTCATCCTACGTACTGAGGATTAGGGCAGAAATCTTGGGAGCCGTTTTACGATCCTGCTTATCACTGCCACGGTGCACTTTTGAATGTCTTATTGTCCCAAAGTACCTCCACGTATTCATTAAACTTGTTTCTCAACAACCCTGGGAGAAGAGCCAAATGGCTATTACTGTCGCTTTTTAATGGACAAGTCAGGATTCAGAGAGGCTGGCCCATGAGAAAGGATGGTAAAGGTGGCTCAGCCTAGTCCTGGAAACCTCTCAATAGTGTGTCTCTCTCAAGCTCAATGATCTTGGAGTTACAATCTGGATTTTCTCTTTAATGTGTAATTGCATTTTAATTCTCGCTGTCAAAAACTAGCAGCTTGAAATGAAAGATCCTTGATCATCTTGCCCATGTACATGGAAATTAGAACAGCTTCCCCATTTCTGTATCACCAGCCAATGGGATTGGCCACTGGAAAAACTGCAGAGACCTAATTTATACTGGCCCCTCCCACATCAGCCTCTCTCTCCAGCCAGTAATTTATATTTTTCTTCATGTCCAGGACTTTCGACCATTCTGTGCCGTCTTAATTTTGTCATACCTCTGTTGGCAAGATGATGAGTAGTTCACTACTTAATAGGGTCTCCTTCCATCTTACCTTTCAGCCTGCCCAGTGCAAAGAGTGGAGCAAAAGAACCCCCACATTGGACCCCTCCCTCTTTCTGTACACAATCCCAAAGACTCCCTGCCATGGGGAGGGGAACAAGAACTTCTCAGGCAAATGACGTCCTCAAATTCCTGGAAAAATGAAGGACTGGCTGGTTTCCAACTTCATCTCCAGAGCATCGCTAGGTCCATTTTCAGATGATCTGTTAAGAAAGTAGCTTTTTATCCAATCCACCATTTTGAAGAAATAACACAGGACTCCATGTGAATACGTGCCTCATAAATCCCCATTAGGTGAAAGGACAAGGGGTGTATCACTAACTTGATTAGTAACTTGATTATGTAAATCAGGCCCTGACTTGACATTTCTTTATCCTCACCAATTTTCAATTCTCAGAGGGGATGCCTGTCTTTGGTCATAGCTTTTTTTCTGAGAAAATAAACACTCCACGAGTGGTATCAAGAAAAACATTAAGTAATGTTTTACCCGTGCAATTTAGCATCAGATCAAGGAGCTTATTTCTAAGGATTGTAATTTTAGGAACTAAATTTCTCATTTTTTTCAGAGTCAGTTAAGGTTCTCTGCAGAGTGGCTTCTCCATAAATGGGCACTGTTTGTTGTTTGAGACCAAACTAGTTAAATAAAGCAAACCCTTACAAAATTTTTATATCCTTGCTTTTATCAGTGCTGCACTTGAACACTCAAGTGCTGATTCTGACTGTTTTTTTCATTGGTGAAGTAGCTATTTTCCAGTAGTGCGGAAGAGAGATTGTGGCCTCCCATGGGGCCGTGTCACACAAGGGTAGCACTGCTCCTCCTCAGCTTGGAAAGGGTTAAAGAAACATCTCTGTTAAGTTCACAAATGTCATTTTTCCCACCATCGCTAGAGTGTTAGATATCATTCACAGATCTACCCTTCAAGCCACCATTTGTGTGAATTCTGATTTTTTTTTAAAAAAATGAATTTAGTTAACAATTTTCCCACTTGTGTGTTTCCCACTCAGTGCCCCAGCCTGAAGCTAAAGGGCATAAACTAAAGGGGAGACGATATCATGAGTGAATACCGAAGCAGCTCATGTTTCCCACCATTGACCTTGGAATCAAG
The DNA here is from genome assembly GCF_007474595.2 of Lynx canadensis. Classification (NCBI taxonomy): domain Eukaryota; kingdom Metazoa; phylum Chordata; class Mammalia; order Carnivora; family Felidae; genus Lynx; species Lynx canadensis. Next base: position 210,307,112 of record NC_044310.1, on the reverse strand, counting down.
GGGCACTTAAAGTCAGCTTATAATGAATTTCAGCCTCGTTTCAACTCAAAAGGCAAATGCCAAACCTTTTTCCTGGCCAGTGTAGTGTCACTCCTTTCTGAAAAGTGACACTTTCATTTCAAGCTTTCTCTTTCATGGCATTTTCTCTACTCATTAAAATGCCATGTTCACTTGAAAGTTGTGCGCTCGGAACATTCATCAACTGTTCATTGAGCATGTACAACATACCAGGCACTGTTCTTGGCTCTGGGAATATAAGGAACAAAGGACACAAAATTCCCTACCCTCATGGAATTTCCATTCTAGGTCAGGAGCGACCCAGAGTAGGGTGAGTGTCATCCAGGGGAGACTCAGGTTATAAAGAGAAATCTATGAGCCAAGTGCACAGAATTATCTGGGACACTTGCTTACAATTCATCTTCTTAGGTCTTTTCTTAGCCCTGATCGCTTTCAATGGGGCCCAGAAGTATACATTTTTAACAACTTCCCTCAAGTGAAGCCATTTTGATGAGTACCAAAGTTCAAGACCCCCTCCCATAAGAAATAGCCCGAAAGAGTGACAGAATTTGAGTTGGACTTTAACTATCTTAAATTCCAGGGCAAATTTGCTGAGAATCCTAATGCCTAAAGATCTAAAACACTTTGTAAATGTAATTCGCGATGACTGACATCAGTTAAGTGTAATCTACTTAATTTAAGATGTAAAAAAAAATCATGACAGCAATTGTTTTTTTTTAACAAATGACATAAACTGGCCAATTATTTTTCCTTCTGGATCCAAAATATCATTGCTCTCTAGCTCCTTTTCTAAATCCAACGAGCTCTTGTGAGGTAGAGTGGCCTGATGCCTGGCTTCACTGTAAATCAGTGCCTTTCTCATCTTTATGCATTTGAGAATTACTTCTTTTTCTTGGAGGTGATAAAAAAAAAAAAAAAAAAAAACAGAGGAAAAAGGTATATGCATGCCTTCCTAAGAAAGTGAGGGTCATAAGAGAAGTGACCTTGCCTCTAGTTACTCATTCCATTCTACTTGCAAAATGGTAGAAGGGCAGTAAGAAAAAGGAAGGAAAAATAGGGAAGATTTTATACTGTTTTAGTCAGCTCAGACTACCTGAACAAAATGCCATAGACTGAGTGGCTTAAACCAAAAATGTATTGCTCACAGTTCTGGAGGCTGGGAATTGCAACATCAAGGTACCAGCAGATTCCATTCCTGGTGACAGCCCTCTCCCTTCCTATGTTCTCATATGGTAGAGAACGAGCTCTGGTGTCTCTCTTCCCTTTCTTATAGGAGAATGAATCTTACCATAGGAGTCCTGTCCTCATGACCTCATCTAAACCTAATTGTCACCCAAAGGCCCTGCCTCCCAATACCATCACTTTTGGGTTTGGGACTTCAATATATGAATTTGGTGGAGAATGCCAACATTAATGCATAATAGATACTAAGTTTCTTCACTTATAAACATAAGAAATTGGCTTTAACTGAATACTTTCATCATGGTTCTCTAACTTAGTGTGCACTAGAATTACCTGGGGAGATTTATAGACCCAGTTGCTCTGGCCAATTAAATCAGAATCTCCTCTTGGGATGAAGCTCAGACATTGGAGTTTTCTAAAGGTCCCTGGTGGTTCTAGGCCACAGACAAGGCTGATAATCACGACTGTACAGGCCGTAATTGCAGGAGTGGTTATAGAAACGAACTCACTTGTACTTCATAAAATGGAATTCTGCCTTGGAGCAAGAGAAGGTAGTTGCTTTCAGAAATCTAAGTTGACTGTTTTTTTTTAAATCTCACAGTTCGCAACAACTCCCACAGACTCTACCATATAATTTTGTAAACCATTGATCTAATTTAGCAAATGCACCTGAGAATATAAAAGCCCTCTACGTAATACCCCTCTTCAAGTGAGTCTGTCAATGACACCATCACAGGATATAAGCCATTTTAGTTTCCTAAGACAAAATATTTGCTCAAGGAAATGCCCACTGTGATATGTAGGAAGGGAACCTGATTGTTATGGACTGTGAAGTGGCAGGAAGTGAAAATGTTTGATTTTTGTTTTTCACTGCATTGGAATGAAAAACTCAGCTCCCGGACACCCTAAAGCTGATTCTAAAATTACTAAAGCAGGGGCGCCTGGGTGGTGCAGTCGGTTAAGCATCCGACTTCAGCCAGGTCACGATCTCACGGTCCGTGAGTTCGAGCCCCGCATCAGGCTCTGGGCTGATGGCTCAGAGCCTGGAGCCTGTTTCCGATTCTGTGTCTCCCTCTCTCTCTGCCCCTCCCCCATTCATGCTCTGTCTCTCTCTGTCCCAAAAATAAATAAAAACGTTGAAAAAAAATTTAAAAAAAAAGTATCTCAACTAAGAATGAGATGCTTTAAAAAAAAATAAAATAAAATAAAATTACCAAAGCAATAACATGGACAGGAACAATGAAAAATCTAAGGCCAACTGCTAACCTGAATGTGGACTTAGTGTTTATTTATTTTTGAGAGAGACAGAGTGCGAGCCGGGGAGGGGCAGAGAGAGAGGGAGACACAGAATCCGAAGCAGGCTCCAGGCTCTGAGCTGTCAGCACAGAGCCTGATGCGGGGCTCGAACTCACGGACTGTGGGATCATGACCTGAGCTGAAGTCAGACGCCCAACCGACTGAGCCACCCAGGCACCCCCTGAATGTGGTTTTAAAAGGCTATAGCAACAAACTGGGAATGTCCTTTTCTGGCCTCTTCACAATCTTAGCTGCATTTTTATTTAGAAATTCCTTTTAGTGAAGGAAGAAAAGAGTGTAGACCTTCTCGTCCATCAGCCCCACAGATGTTTCAAGGTCTTGATGTCTGAGGTTAAGTCATCACAGCCTCAAGAATAGTCTATATTTAGTCGTGCCAGACCATTTTTAAAGCTGATTTATTGAGATATCAGATTGTATTTAGAAGCCACGAAACAGATTCTAGCCTGTGACTATTCCACAAACTACTGGCAGAGTGGCTAGCTGGTGGGGCATCGGTCAGCATCATCCTGTGCTCATCACCACAGTGGCAGATCCTACTTCAGCAAGTCCTTAATAGATGGAAAAAATCTAGTAATTGGGCTTCCAGAAAGGTCTGGGGCCAACAGCCTCCTGGGAAGGGCTTGGCAAATATTGGCATCTGCTCCAGAGCTTTGTCTCTTAGAGCAATGACTCCGAGATAAAAGTTGGGAATGAAATGGTAGCCCAGTGAGCCAGAGTCTACAGGAAGCAAAAGAAGGAACTGAGGCTAATTTTATATTTCTGTGTATTTCATGTTGGCTGCATCTTTATAAGACATGTTAAGGGAGAGGCGACACCCTCAAGGGATGGGTCTAGCCTAAGGCCATTGGTGACCCCTTGATGGAAATCTTGAAAAGAAGTCACCAACCTATGAGCCTCTCTCAGTGAGATCTCAGAAACTTGATGTTCAAGCCTTCTCTACTGGTAACTCCTACTTTCTAGACTTCCAGTAAGAGCTGGGAAAGTAAGTGCTGGAAAAGTCTGATTAATCAAATCGTGCAAAGACATCCTAGCCTTTCTCCCCTTTTCTCTGATGCCCCAATCTTTCCTTTTCCTTTTACAATGGAAAACCAATGTCTCTTGAAAGTGATGCTGGGGGAGAGGACTATTCAAGACAGAGTGGGGAGCCAATAAGTGACTGTACCCAAAAGGTCAGCACTTGATTTACTTGGCCTAAATGTATGCATCCAATGAAAGATTATTTGTAAGACAGATAGAAGGTCCTGGGAGCTATGCTATCAGTCCTGTCACAGAGAGTCCAGCTCAGACCTGGGGAAACTCTTGAAATATCCAAAAGATAGACTCTTGAAAGAAGAATTCCAATTATTTTCCCACAATCAATGGAAGGCAGCTGCTGTGAAGAAGAAAAATCCAGTTCACTTGAAAAAACTCTCTAACAATCAGAATTGTCTAAAAAGAAAATAGACTGTCCTGGAAAATAGTCCCTTGTCACAAGAGATTTAAAAAATAGCCCGGAGAGCTGTTGGCTTTGGAGAAATGGTTGAATGAGATAACTTTGAGGCTCATCTGTGATACATGAGTCCTAATTCTGTGCTTTATTTTAGTTTCTAGATGTCGTGCGGCTGGTTCAGCAGAAGTCTTGGAAAGTGGGAGACATCTTTCACGCGGTTGTTCAGTACTGCAAAATGCATGAGGAGCAGAAGGAGGGGACCCCGAGTCTCTTTGACTGGCTCTTGGGACTGGGATAGGGCAGCAATGACCTTAGAATATTCCTTCCCTTTTTCCCAGCTTAGATTACAGTGGTTTGCTCGAAATGCTCTAAATCTCCTCAAAACATCCCATCACATTAGCAGAGCTATACAAAATCTGCTGTTCAAGTCTGCTGCAGATCGAATAAATCTGAGGAAAAGCAAAACACAGATCGGTACAAATCAAGGCAACCTGTGAGCGAGTCCCAAAAAAAGCTTGTATTAGAACCACTGGAAAAGCAGAAATTTTAATGGGCCCCGAACGAAAAGCTTTTAACTCGGCCCAAACTCCAGGAAAGCTGTACTTAAGTATTTTTAATGATATGAAATGACATGTAATGTCTCCAATTATGTGAATCAACTGGAAACAAAGTCACTAGTCAAAATAATTTTGTAAACTATGATGTAACTTTTATTTTACTTTTTTGAGCTGATTAAGGGCTCTCAGCCCAGGTATACACTTAAGATATGGGTGAGAAATTTCCAGAATTTTGATATAAAAGAGCTTCACTTTCAGACCGTTATCAGTGGATATTAAGAGACATGCAGGAGTCCTAGCGATGTCCTCTGCCCAGGTGATTTCATTGATTCATAGCAGCTCACTGGTAAGTATCTCCTATCCCCCCCAAGAGTGTCTGCCCTTCTCAACTAACCAGAAAACTATTGGTGTTCAGTTGAGAGAGAGAAAGACTGAAAATTGTCTCGTTTCCGTCTCTATATTACTTGGGTAACATGATCACAGAATTCTTACCATAAGGGAAAACTTTACTATCAAAAAAAAAATCTTTTGAGATAAAATCTCCTTGTGTATTCAATTATATAAAATATAAGCATTCCTTTTATTTTTATTGTGAATTATGAAGAGATGATTACCTTAAATTAATATATGAGTTAGCTTAGAGGTTCATACAACATGAGAGGATTGTCGTCTTAAGTTGTATCTTGACACTTGAGCTCAGTGGTTTCATCATAAATGCATTGATACTGGTATGGCCGACCTGCTCCCAGGATGGTATGGTGACGGGCGCAGGATTTGGCCTAACCCGTTAGGACCGTAGACTCTTCCTGACTCAAACACATTGGCGTTTAATTTGGAAAAAGGAAAACCTTATACCATTGAAGTTTTTCAGTAACAGAGCTTTACTCTTTTGAAAAACCGACGTATCTAACTTCTCCTTAATAAATCCTCTTCCCCTTCAACTAACGGAGGTACGCCGGCTTTTATTTTCTTGACCAGAGAAGGTGTTTATCAAAGATTTCCTTAAATATCTTGCTTTTACTCTATTTTGAAAATTTGTGAAGTGATTTTAAATGTGAACAAGGCCCCAGGCCGTCAGCGCTGGACTTATATGTCATCCACAGCTTGAAATGTCAAGAAAGCCTCCTTGGGAGCCATACCTCCCTCTTCACACATCACAGAATCCTCCCCAGAATTCATTAGGCACTTGTTACATCAATAGTCCCGATTTAAGATATGTGTTCAACTCGTCACATTAACAAAATGTCAAATTGTAAAACGTATCCATTATCTCAGACTGAAAGCTCTTTGTGCTACTGAACGGAAAAGGATATATTTATTTTTTAAACCATCCCAGAATATTGTGCGTAGACTTTTTTGTGCCGGAATGAATGTTTACTTATCCTACAAAGCACAAATACGGGATTGTTACCATGTGATAAAGTTATACATGTTGTACCTAATGTTGCAAACGAATCAATAAATTTTTGTTGCCGAATGGTTGACCATTTTTTTTGGTCCAAAAATCGTTCAGTGCCTCCTAGAAAAAAATGGCCCCGGTGTGATTGGATGAAGGTAGATTGTCCCTTGGACAAGCTTTCCTGTTCCATTTTCAACTTTTGAATGAGAAAATGTCCTTTGACTAAATTTGTTAGCGTCGGCGATTATCACATAAATCAGCATTTCTCCACCTTCGCACTATTGACATTCGGGGCTGAATACGTCTTTGTTGCAGGGGGCTGTGCTACGCGGTATAGGATGCCTGGCCGATAGCCACTAGATGCCAGTGGACACTTCTTCCCGTCATGACGACCAAAGATGTCTCCCAACATTGCCCAGTGTCCCCTGGGTGGTGACATCACCACTAGTTGGGAGCCAGCGATATAAACAGTGTACTGAAGGGGCGGAGTCCGAGGCTCTAGGAGGTGTCAGGGTGGAGGAAGGGGGCCTGTACCTCTAGTCCAGGGAATCCCAGCAGGAACTCGAACACCAGGCCCCCCTCCCACTTTCCCAAGGTCCAGGGGCCGCGGCCTTTCCAGGAAGCCTGACAGATAGCAGAAAGAAGCCCAGGACAAACAAGGCGTGGGGGTAAACTGACCTAGACTCCAGCAAACTAGAGGTAAACTTATCAGGCTTAGAGGTAAATGGATCGGTGCCCTTTGCATTCAGGAAACACATGATTAGGATTGGTGCAAATAAGGCCCGGAGACTTCCGAGCACTTTATATCATAATAAGAAGGCATAAGCGTGCTCGCATAAAGAATTGGCCGGTCGGCCAGAGGGTAATGTCGGATAAAAACCAACCCTGGGCGGTGGCCAAGGAGAGATTTTATTTGCAAGGATTACAGTAAGGAGGAGAGCGGGGTTGTTGCAACCCCAGGGGGACAGCGGTTATGGTAGCAGTGAGAGTGTTCCAGCCATGAGACCTGCCGGGTGTCTCAACGTGAAGCAAAAAGGGGTTGTCTTTTATAGTGAGAATAAGCGAGAAAGGGGCCAGGTGTGGAGGGTGGGATGGACGAGCCCACCCAGCAGACACGGTGTGATGGGACAGTAGGGGACAGCCCGTTGTGTCCTGAGCTCAGCCTGACCTCGGGAGGGGCTTCTTGGGGAGGGCTACAAGCAGTTCTCGTCGTCACTCATGAGGCAAAGAATGGGCGTTTGAAGGGCCCTTGTCTGAGGTACAGAAGGGAGCCTCCAGGAGTGGAAGGCTCAGAGCTTAGCTCCTGGGAACCAGCCACAGGCATGACCTGAAAACAGGCCTCTTTTAGGAATCTGCAAGGGTTTGCGCGACCCGGGCCTCCTGACACCCTTTCCTGTACAAGCAAGTACCACCCCCTGCTTCTAGCACAGTAGGTCGAATACCTGTATTTCCGTGAGGCCATCTGGAGCGTGGGACCACCTCTGACTCATCCATGGGCTCCTCCCCAGTCCCTCCCACAAAGCCTTGTCCCCTGGGAAAGCTAATGGGCCGTGGATAACTTCGGTTTCCAACTAATGATGTGCAACCACCAATTCTAGAAACACAGTTCTACCGCAATGTTCTTTGCTTACCAGAGAATGCCACCTGGTATATTAAACTTCTTGAGATTTTTTATGGAATTACTTTTGGACTTAAGCCTTAAGCAAGTAAAACTTCCTATTTAAAAAAAAAAAAAAAAAAAAAACTGCCTTTTATTTTAGCTGCGTAAGATCATTGGATCACAGACCTGAGAATGTTCTTGTGGTATTGGCATGAATTTAGGTGATTTCCAGGACATAGCACGACTTGGAAGCCAGTTGAGTATAGACAGGTTTGAATGCAGTGGACAGGGGAAAAAGTCTGAGCCTCCCTCGCATCAGCAAAATTGTACCCTAAAAAAGCCGACAAAATCGGGGCGCCTGGGTGGCTCAGTCGGTTAAGCGGCCGACTTCGGCTCAGGTCGCGATCTCGCGGTCCGTGAGTTCGAGCCCCGCGTCAGGCTCTGTGCTGACAGCTCAGAGCCTGGAGCATGTTTCAGATTCTGTGTCTCCCTCTCTCTGACCCTCCCCTGTTCATGCGCTGTCTCCCCGTCTCAAAAATAAAAAAACGTTAAAAAAAATTTTTTTTAAAAGCCAACAAATGTAATCCGCTGGTATTGCTGCAAGAATCCTTTGACCATCTAAATTTTCCGTTTCCTGACATAGTCCCCTTCATAATGCACCCCCCCCCGCCGCCCTCTTGTTAAAGTGTCATATCCAATTTCACGAGCTTCTTTTCAGTTATCACATCTCCTTCCTATTCCCTTCTGTCCTTCAGAAATGGCCTTTCATTAAATTCTTATCAACAGTTATTTATTTGCCTTTGGAAGATTCTCACTGCTTTGACGAACTCTGTCCCGTTGAACTGCTTTACTGTCTGCTGTCCCTATTTGCAGCCCAGAATGCGACAGGGACTCCAGATTCTACCAGGACGCTCTAAGCACCGCAGAGCGAGGTGTAAAGATTGTTTCCTGCAGATTGTGGGGTCCCTGGGCTGACACCTGGCCCAAGTGATTTTTTTTAAATTTTATTATTGAAGTGTAGTTGGACATGCAAGGGTATATTCGTTTCAGAAGCACAACATAGTGATTCGACAATTCTGTATATTACTCAGTGACCTCATCTGCCACTTATTTATTTATTTATTTATTTATTACCTGCCACTTATTATTATTATTATTATATATTGTAATAGCACAATATTATTACAGTATTATTGACTATTCCTTATCTGTAATCTCATGCCCATGAATACCCTCCACCCCCGCCAACCTCCTCTCTGGCAATCACCAGTTCACTCTCTGTAGTTATGAGCCTGTCTCTGCTTGTTTGTTTGGTTTGGTTTGGTTACATCCCGCATAAAGTGAAGTCAGATAGTGTTTGTCTTTTTCAGTTTGACTTATTTCACTTAGGGTAAGACCCTCTTGCCCATGCGTGCTGTCACAAAGGGCAAGGTCTCATTCTTTTTAATGGCTGACTAATAGCCCATCATATATATACCACAATTTCTTTATCCATTCATCTGTCAGTGGACACGGATTGGCTCCCTATCTTGGCTATAGAAAAATACTACGACCGCGATCACATAGACTTGGGTGCGTCTTTTAGAATTCATGGTTCATTGTGTGTGTGTGTAATGCCCAATAGTGGAATTGCTGCATCATGTGGCCTTCCTCGTATTAGTTTTTTGAGGACTGTCCATACTGTTTTGCACAGTGGCTGCACCAAGTTGCATTCCCACCACGGTGCGTGAGGTTTCCCTTTTCACTACATCCTCGCCCACACTTGTTATCGCCTCTTTTGTTTTAATACCAGTCTGGTGTCCCAAATCTTCATAAACACAAAACACAACCCCTCTTTCGACACATCAAAAATGACAGCATGAACACAGATCAGGTAGGAGCAAGCGTTTTGTTTCTACGGAGGAAAGCGGGATGAATTGCCACGTGTTGAAACAGAACGAATGGGGATAAAACCACAATAGCCTCTAGTTTTGAGCTCGCTGATTCGTCTCGTGGCTACGTGTGCCGCTGGGGAAGGTTACTCTACCTGCCATTCAAACACCAAGACAAGTGTTACAAGTCTAGCAACATATTAGTGATAAAGGCAGTAAGGCCGCATGTCGGCCATTTATAAAATCCTTAGAAATGTCTAATAAAGCCTTACTAAATTAGATCAGTTATTTCCTTCTGCCTTCATTTGACATCGGGATCTTCTCTTAAAACCTAAGTGGCAAGTATATATAAAAAAGCTGTCATTTACAGCCCCAGCTGCGTGTGCCCTCCAGCATATGACTAAGTGTTTTCTGAAACATTTGGTTTTGCTTTGCTTTTTAATGTAGCGATAAAGTATGCAGATATATGATACAGGAAATCTCTTCCAACTGCAACATTCTACAAACTGCTGTTTGGCAGAGAGAAAGGAAAGTGGTGGTAATTCTCCTGAGGAACAAAGCGGTTTGTTCTGTGGAATTTGGTGTCTTGGGGAGATAAAGATTATTAGACGTCAAGCAGCAGGTTGCTTCTTTGTTCTGATCGCTTGGGGCAAGATGCAGAGAAATCAGGTGGTGAACAATTTTGGTTAAAGAAATGAGGGAGGGGCACCTGGGTGGCTCAGTCGGTTAAGCGCCTGACTCCAGATTTCGGCTCGGGTCATGATCTCATGGTTCTTGAGATCGAGCCCTGCATTGGGCACGGTGCTGACAGTGTGGAGCGTGCTTGGCATGCTCTCTCTGCCTCTCTCTTCCCCTGCCCTGCTCATACATGCTTGCACTCTCGTTTTCCTCTCTCTCCTCTCAAAATAAATAATAGGTTTTAAAATATTAAACCAAAAAAAGAGATGAGGAAAAGTTTGAGAGTATTCAGAGGGACAAAGAAAAATGTAGTTATGGTTCTGAACATTTTGTGGTATAGGCTCTTTGAAAATCGAAGGAAAACTCCGCCCTGTGTAAATTCAGGGATTACCTAACCAGTTTCAGGGGGATATGCATGCCATTTTCATAATCCTGCTCTAGACTCTACATCTCTAGAAAGTAGAACCCTTGGCTTGTTCACTTGGTATCACCTCGGACTCCTCCCTCTGATGCCTGATCTAATTTAGTACCGAACGGATCTTCATTGCATGTTTGTTTAAAGGACCATCCCCTACTAGGAGCTCATGTGTTTGTGAAGAAAGCATGCCCAAGGGGCAGATTCTAATTAAAAAGAATGCTATTTTAAAGGCATTCTTTGTGTAGAATATGTCCTAATCAAGGAAGGAAGGGGGGGAGGGAGGAAGAAGAAAGGAAAGAAAGAAGGAAAGAAAGAGAAAGAGAGAAGGGAGGGAGGAGAAGGGGAAAGAAAGAAAGAAAGAAAGAAGAAAGAAAGAAAGAAGAAAAAAGAAAAGAAAAAGAAAAGAGAGAAGGGAGGGAGGAAGGAAGAAAGGAACAGAGAAGGAAGAAAGAAATAGGGAAAGGAGGGAAGGGGAAAAGAAACCTATGTAACTCTTCAAGAAATATATTACTTTTTAAGTCAGAAAATTCTAACTCTGGCAGAGTTTATAAAATATATACAACATATTCAAGGTTAATATACGACAAGACACGTGTCCACACTGGCTGCTTTAAGCTTCGGTCAAAGTCTGGGACCCCATTAATGACTTCTAAGGAGAACTAATTCCTTCTCACCTCCAGGGGCTGAAGTTCTGATGTCCACCCCCCAAACCACACACATCTGTTTTTTCCTTCATCAGTATTTGCTGAAAACAGAGATAACAGCTCTAACTACCTGCCTCTCAAAGCAGATTAAGTGGATTACTTTTAATTAAAAATACACCCAGAACAGGAACATATTCAGCCACAAAAAAGAAGGAAATCCTTCCATTTGCAACAATATGGTGGAAACTCGAGGGCTTTGTGAGACAGAGAAACGCAAACACTGTACGGTCTCATGTGTATGTGGAATCTTAAAAACAAAAACAAACCAAAAAAGCTGATCATAAAAAAAGAGAGAGATCAGATTTGTGGTTGCCAGAGGTGAGGGCTGGAAGGGAGGGAAATCGGAGGCAGGGGGTCAAAAGATCCAAACTTCCAGTTGTCAGAGAAACAAGTAGTAGGGATGTAACGCACAACGCACAACACGATGAACACAGCTAATGCTGTTGTGGGACCTCCAGGACAGTTCCAGAGGCAGTAGATCCCAAGAGCTCACATCACAAGAAAAACACCTTTTTTTTTCTTTCCTTTTTTCTTCTCCACCTATCTGATGGAGATTACTAAGCTTATATGTAATCATTTCACAATATATGTAAGCTGAATCATTAGGCTCTACACTTTAAACTTATACAGTGCTGTAGGCCAACTATCGTTTACTAAAACCAGCGGAGGGGGCTGTTGAAATCAGTAACAATGGTTAAGATTGTTCATTTCATGGTATTTCTTTTTGCCATAAAAAAAGCCATTCAAAAATGCACCAGTTACAACAAAGCTGCCATATACACCCCTGAAGAAATAGGAAGCTGTAAGCTTATGCCCTTAACAACCTGTAACTGCCTGGCTAAGCATTTCTTGACAGTCTAGTAACTAATTTTCAGAAATGAGAGCCACGAAAAGGAATTCAGTTCGATGCCTGGCATTATGATAGGCGTTCATATTTAGCCTTTTCCATTTCCTGAACATCTATTCGGCACCAGACATGACAAGCACTGTGTCCCGATGACCCAAGAAAATGCAACAGAGAAGAGACAATGTGCTTGGCATTTTAGGATTCCATTCTAGCGAGGGATACAGATGAGGAGGCCAAAGCAAAAGTACAACATGGGGAATAAGTTTAATTGAGCATATAGCAATAATGAACAGTGCGGGAAATAAAGCAGTTAAAAAGCAGGGTGAGGGTGAAAGAGGGCTGGGCAGTGTTCGTTTGGATCATGTCTAACCCGAGCGGTTCCAAGTTCCTCTCTAGGTAAATCTGAATTTTTTGAAGAATCAAAATTGGCCCGTGAAATGGCCCTGACCATTTGTAGCTAGTAAACACGTGATTGGGGTTCTAAGTAGGAAGGCACTGGCGACGTCAATCTAGGTTCTGGACTCCAGCAACTGAGACCGCTTGAACGGCTTTTTATCATGGCAGCATTGCCACATTGCCTCTAGTGGGCGATGGCTGGAGCAAGAGTGGAAGAGTTAACCAAAGAGCAGCTATGCAAGGAGCCAACACATCCCTGTTCTCTGGCAGTGTTTCCTCTCACCTCCGTGTCTTCTTGAGCTGTAAATTTTTCCACCCTCAACTGAGATCCCCGAACATTCCTCAGGACATTTTCTGAGCTTCCTTCAACTCTTGATGTCCCTGCATGTGGCGTTTTCTTGCCCCGCATGAGCACACGGGTTGGTGATACGTAAGCACACTCTCTCCTGGGGCACGGAGCCCTGTCTTTCAGAATGTCAAGGGCAATATTGTCATCATCAGAGCTCTTCTGATTGATGAATAAATAACCTACAAAATTAAATGAATTTATTCCTGGAAGAAAATGAAGCTTTCCCAAACTCGGCATGGAGGTTTTGGCAAACCCTTGAGCTGGAGGATAGTGACATCTGCTAATGAGCGTCTGACACAAGTCCAAGCATAGCCAACTTCTAATGATCCTGAAAATAGAGGAAAGCCTTGTCCAGAGTCTCCCTGGTGTTAATTAGCCAACATTTTACTAACGATTTCTCCCTCGTGTTCCTTGTTCAAGTCCTTGGTAATCCATTTGAATGGGAAAAAGTTATGGACCCAATTTGTAGGTTAAGGAAATTAAGATTCAAAATGGTGAAGGGACCTAAGTAAAGTATCAAGAATAAGAAGAAAAGTAGCAACAAAAACCACTGACATTTATTGACCATTCACTCTACTCATGCCAAGGAGTATTTTAAGTGCTTTATATGTATTAAATTATTTAATCTCCACAACAGCCCAATGAGGTAGGTTTTATTGTTATGATTTTATTATCAAAGAATCTGGAACTGGCAAAAGTAAATACCTTTCTTAAAGTCACAGAACTAGAAATGGGATTCATTTTAAATTGGCATAAATTTGGGGCTCCTGGGTGGCGCAGGTCGGTTAAAGCGTCCGACTTCAGCCAGGTCACTATCTCGCGGTCCGTGGGTTCGAGCCCCGCTCAGGCTCTGGGCTGATGGCTCAGAGCCTGGACCTGTTTCCGATTCTGTGTCTCCCTCTCTCTCTGCCCCTCCCCCGTTCACACGCTCTGTCTCTCTCTGTCCCAAAAATAAAATGAACTTAGAAAAAAAAAATTAAAAAAAAAAATTGGCGTAAATTGGAGGGCACAAGAAGTGAGAGAGGTCAAAGGGTAGACCACACAGAGGGAAAAAAAGAAGCAGACTCACAAACCACTGATCATCCTTCATCAGTTCAATCATGTATTTTCTCAACTATACCATCACTCTCCCAAAACAGAGGAAGAAACAAAGAACAGAACTCTGTGTTTCTTTGACAACAATGAGGTGAGGGCTGGGAAAATGGAGTTGATGACTATTTACAAGGCTGAGATACCTGTTCGAGAATACCTCCACACGGGGATACTTCTAGATCATTCGCAATAGCTGACTCCAGACAGTACTCCATGTGAATGCAAAATGGAAAGTTATCCTCAATCTGGGCAAATACCAGGTTACAAAGGTGTTTTCCCAAAATTTTAAAATCACAATAGAATTTTCTTCACCAAGAGAAAAAAAAAAAGTTGGCTTCTCTCATGATGCTTTTAGAAGCATTTTTCAAATGTTGTATTATATTTAACCTTTTAAAAAGAAAATGTTGGCTTCTCTCATGATGCTTTTAGAAGCATTTTTCAAATGTTGTATTATATTTAACCTTTTAAAAGGTTACATTATATTAAACATTCTTAACCAATAATGAATGCTGTACTATTTATCTGTTCAAAGGAAAGTTAAACAGCCAGCTAAAGGGCAGAATCGTCCAATGGAAGACAGAGGAAGTGCAAACGCCAGCCAAGTATCCAGAATGGAAAGAATAAACATCTCAGACACACTGGGAGGTGAATTTTAAATTCCGTTTTTAGAGCTTGACTCCAGGAGACAGCAAGAAAAAAAAGAAAGAATTGAATGGAGGATGTTTTCAAAGTAACAAATTGCCGACATTCAGTCATGATGAGTCTGGGAGGTAGCGCAGTGGGAAGAGGGTAAGGATGATTAAGTGACCACAGCGCACAAGCCTGTTTGTCACCAGTTATATCCTGGAAGTGACACCTGTCCTTTCCCTATCCGGGCATGAGTGACTCCCACTGCCTGTGGAGAATGGAAGAGTTTCTCGGCATGGAGAAGCCCAAAGGAAATTGGCCAACACTACCCAGGGCCACAAAGGTCGTTGCCACGATGGAAGCAGATGATTATCACATATGGTGGCCCCCCTGTAGCAGAGTCTGGGTGGCCTCAGCGGCAGCATCCTGTCTCCCTTTCCTCCTCACCTGGTTTCCATAGTGTCCACCTAACTCACGTGATGCAGGAGATACCGATTCCATCTCAGCAATGAATACAGGCTGGACAAAGCCCATCCCAACAGACAGAGCCCAGCCTTCTCATATTGGAATACTTATCTGTTCTGGGTGGGCATTTGCTCAAACTGAAGGGAAGGAATTATACAGAGGGCTCTCTTTCTCTCTCTCTCTCTCTCTCTCTCACTCCAACCGCCAACAAAAATTAAACAGCAAAGCATTCCCCTGGCTGCTTTTAGCAGGCAACTTGCAAATGTAAATGGCTTAATCATCTGAATTGCGTGAGGCAAACAAAAACATAGTGCCTTTTTAAATGTAACTATTAGGCCACCTGTGTTTGCCCAAATTTCTCTTTGCCACCCAATCATGCATCCAGGGCAGACGCTATAGTTGGCGGGTGATTTTATGACCAAAATCTCCAGCCAGTCTAATTCCATTTACAGCCTGGTTCTTACATGCGATCTAAAAGCTCTTGTTCCCTTTCTGCTAAGCACCAGTCAGGCTGTGGCCTGAGGAGCTTGAAATGGGAAGAGGGACAGTGTCTGCTATTTTTGTCCTCTCTTCCCTGCCTTTTCTGGTTCTATCTTTCTCAGTGTTGGGAGGAGGGAAAGGAAACAGAGCCAATGTTTCTTTGTCTGGCAGAGCAACTGCAATCCTCTACTGATGGTGATTGCTTCTCTAGTTAGTACCATCCCCTTGGCAATGCCCCCCCTCCCTTGAGGCAGGAGCCCAAACATCTGTTCTCCCCATGGGATAAGGGTGTGAGTGTTTTGGAGGGCCCTGCGGGATCTTCTCTGAAGAGGGAGACACAACTCCAGCTTTGCCTCCTCTTTCTGCAACCCGATGACCCACTCCCGTCCAAGTCTGGTTCCCAATACCTAACAGACAACTCTCTTGAACAGAGCACCAGCAAAACAACCAAAGCACAGTTACCTACCGCAACGCCCAGAGTAAGCTAAGGAAAAAAAAAAAAAAAACAAACAACAAAAAAAAAACAAACAGTAAGAATCTTATCTGCCCCAAATCTGTCCCCCTTCCCCCCTCTTCTAGGCTGTACCTTCTCTCTGGAATTTTGTTCTCCGCTCAGATGTGCTTCGAGTAAGATAATCAAGGCTGCTGTCTAAACGGGCAGCCAAACAAAAAAGTAAACAAGCCAGAATCCCTTGCTGAAGGGATGATTTGCTGTTTCCTCTGATTTCAAGAAGAGGAAGGGAAAAAATGCCCTCTGCCCAAGGAGAAGGAGAAAGGCAGAGGTCCCATTAGTCATGCAGCTGGGAGCAAACGATAATGGCTGAAATGGCTTAAGATCTACAGATCTGAAGCCGTGTTCTTCCCATTTCTAGAGGCCAATTTCGGCCAGAGAAACGGGGACAACCAAGAGAGAGGATTTCAAAACCGGACAGATAAGTAGCAGATGTGTGTTTCTTTCCTTTTCTCTCCCTTCCCTTCTATACCATCTTGTCGGAGTTTGCAATCAAGAAAGCAGCACCAGCCACATAATTTGCAGGTCTCATGCAAAGTAAAAACACAGCTCCCCTTGCTCAAAACATTATTAAGAATTTCAAGAGGGCGAGAGCAGAGCATTAAACCAAGCACGAGGCTTTTCTACGTGTGCTGTCGAAAGGCCCTGTGTGCTGCCCAGGTTGCATAACCCAGTGGGTCCAGAAGGCAGAGCATCAAGTCAAAGAGGACTATTCTTGAGTCTTAATCTCTCATGAAGTGTACCTTGTTCTGCTTTGGACTTGCTGGGGAACCATCCCCTCACCTCTTCTTTCTTTTTTCTCTCTCCTTTGTGGAATGGGAATGTCTATTTTATGTCTGTCCCACCATTGTATCACCATTGTATTCTGGAAGCACAGAAATCCTCTGGTTTCACACGTTCACAACTGGAGAGGACTTGGCCTCAAGATGAATCTTTCCTGGAGTCTCACCCACATCTGATTTATTTTTTTTAATTTTTTTTAATGTTTATTTATTTTTGAGACAGAGACAGAGCATGAACGGGGGAGGGGCAGAGAGAGGGAGACACAGAATCGGAAGCAGGCTCCAGGCTCTGAGCCATTAGCCCAGAGCCCGATGCGGGGCTCGAACCCACGGACCGTGAGATCATGACCTGAGCCGAAGTCGGACACTTAACCGACTGAGCCACCCAGGCGCCCCTCCCATATCTGATTTAGATCACATTTAGCTGGGACTTTGGATTTTAGACTTTAGAGTTGATGGTGAAACGAGTTAAGACTTTGGAGGCTCTTGGGATGGAATGAATGTAACTTGGATGTGAGAAGTACATAGATTGCAGGGGTGGGGGACTAGTGCCGAATCCTAAGGACTGAATATTTATGTCCCCTCGAAATTCATATGTTGGAGCCTTAATTCCCCAGAGTGAAGGTTATGTGGAGGCAGGGTCTTTGGGAGTTATTAGGTCATGAAGGTGGATCTCTCATGAATGAGATTAGTACCCTTAAAAGAAGAGACATGAGAAAGATGATCTCTCTCTCTCTCTCTCTCTCTCTCTCTCTCTCTCTCTCTCCTTTCTCTGACATGTGAGTATATAACAAGAAGATGGCCATCTGCAAACCAAGAGGCACACTCTCAGCAGATGCCAGATCTGCTGATGCCTTGATATGTGTCTTCCCAGCCTCCAGAAACACTGAGAAACAAATGTTTGTTGTTTAAGCCCCTAGTCATGGTATTCTGTTATATCTGCCTGAACTGAGGCAACTCCAGAGAACCTCAGTGCCCCCCTCTGCCTTTCTGTGATCACACACACGTTCTGAGACAGAGAGACAGTACTGGACAGGAGCAGAGTTACAGTGAGAAAGCCGGAGGGGTCTGTTAAGAAATAATGACTTTGAGGTTCCACGTGACCTGTGCTATAAAGCACAGATCAAATTTGGAAAAGCAGAAATGGAAGACATGTTGGAAAATATTTCTAAGCAAAAAGAAGAGTGTAGGCAATGGGATGGGTCTCAAAGCCAAGGGGGTGTGGGATGCAGAACACGGAAAATGGGAGGATTTATTGATTTGAAAGCGGTTGGAGCCAAAACATAGAAGTCCTTGAACTACGATGGAGGGTTTGTTCAAGAAACATGGTGTTTCAGGTACATTCATTTTGAAAGTAGGTGACTTGTGTCTTGCATTATTCCACTATTTTGAATCTAGACAAGCTATTGCTGTCATTCCAGATACACGGAGTAGCTTAAAATATAATGTGGGTTCTGTGATTCAAGTTGTACTTTAGTAAGTTGGAGACTTCTGGTAACGTCCGCTTTATTCACAATACGCAAGAGCAACAGCCAGAGGAGTGAAGATTTGAGATAAAGGAATCTAGCCTTGCGTCTCACAGATACCTGTGTATCTCTGGGCACATCATTAAGATTTCTGAACCTCGGTTTATTCATCTGTAAGATGAGAATCAGTATACCTTCTGTACAGGGGTGTTGTAAGTATTTGGTTTAACAACATTTGCGAATGTGCTTTGTAAACAGCAAGGAGCTATCCAAGGTATAGCGTCAATGCGATTCCTGAATTCCTGGCTCTATTTTGGTAAGGTCGTCCCAACTGAGGCTTGCTTGAAAAATGACATAGAAGTCTGCAGAGGTAGAATTAAAACAGGCTGAAGTATTTATAAATCTAGTTTTCATCTGGTCGAAGCATATTTGGCATGCAATCACCTCAGGGGAAGCTCTCAAGTGTCAGGTTCATGGACCCACGAATAGAGCCTGTAATTGAGTGTAGTCAACATAGCTTGAAGCAGCATTGCTAGGAACTTGGAGAACATAAGATTTTTTAAAGGAAACTTTTATGTAACATTTCTGCATTTTTACTTCCTGGTTCTCCATCTCAGCTCCATAAGAATATAGAACTCAATATTTTGAAATGAGCATTGAGAGTGAGACATGTATTTAATCATCTTTCAGTGTGACATAATTATGGTCTGGCCCTTGTGGTTTAGTGGGCACCAACTTTAGATGTTATTTACTCTCAAGTTTCTTGCCATTTCCCCACAAATGATCCATGACCTTGAAGAACCTTGCATAAGCTGTTTACTCTGCCTGGAATATATATTCACCTACCATGGACACTTGATAGTGGCTCTCCCAGTATGTGTTTGTCCCATCCCAATGACTCCTAACTTCCACCCTGCTTCTTAAAGGGAAACTAGCACCTTCCCAGACTCCAGAGGATTGCACATGACCTAGGCCAAACCAGTCATGACTTTCTATTTCCTTGGCCACAGTGGTTGATTTAGGGTTGGAAATATGACCGAGCCTAGAGAGGGAAGGAAAGGTTTATGGACTCTTGTGGTCTAACAAAATAGACCTGTGGGGATAAATGGGCTGATTTTTTAATTTATTTTTATTTTTTTTCATTTTTCTAACTTGTTCACTAAGCGTTTGTGGCATTACACATGGTTTCCTCATACACATAATTGAGGTTTCTTGAAACCACAATCTATTCCTTTCTAAACATGGTAAAGATGATTCTGACCATCTTTCTAAGCAGTTTGGTTAATAATGAAGTTCAGCAAACAAGAAATTGATTAAATATCTCTTCAAAGACTTCTCTTGGAATCTTTCTTTGGAATGAAGTGTGCTTAAGCCTGGAATCTCTTCTCTAGAAACCGGGAGTGCTGTAAATCTATTATAATAGATGCCCAACAAAGTGCCCTGGAAATAATATCAGACCAACTCGATTGAGTCATTGCAATAATCCATGTCCCTAGTTTGTAACCAGATTTTTAGTTTTGGAAGGTGAATTTTTTTAAGTGGCTACAGTTAATTGACACTCCTCCAACTGAGCCATGTCCCCTGCACTTGAATCGGAGTAGAGTTTTGACATTTTTGTACAGCAGTGTTTGGTGTAAGCGATGCTATGGGACTTCTAAGGCTAGGTAATTAGATGCTATTTAGATTCTGCTCTTGACCACTCACTGTGAGGGAATCCAGCCGCCATATAAAAAATCAGACTAGCCTGAAATTACCCTGCTGGAGAGAACAAGTGTAGACATTCCTGCTGACGATCCCAGTGATCTGGGCTCCACATCATCCAGCCCAGGCACACATACAATGAAGCAGAGACAAACCATCCCTGCTGTGTGCGATCTAGATTCCTAACCTATAGAATTCTTTTAACATAATAAAATTGCTATGGGCCACTGAGTGGTTTGTTATACTGCATAGTACCGGGGAATTTGCCTCCATTCCTTCAAGGATGAACTGAAGGTTTTTCTTGGATGTGTTTTAGCTACTATGTATCAAAATACCATTTTTTAAATTATATTTAGGACAGTAATAAATTTCTTGAATCTGTGATTGGTGTCTGAAACAGTTCCTGAAAATCCTCAGCCATCACCGTTTCTGTACCATTCAGTCTTATCCTTCTTTCCTTATCTCCCCATCTCATTAAACATGTTAGACCTTGACACTGTGTCTTCTGTGTCTCACACACTTTTCTGGTGTCTCTTCATGCTATGTAATTTCTTCCGACCTACCTTTCAGCTTAAAAATTCTCTCTTCAGACAAGTCTTCTGCTAAACCCATTCATTGTGTTTAAAGTTCTGGGGTTTTTAAAATCTGTTATGTCACTTTTATAGTTTCCTATTCCCTACAGATATTTCCAGGTTTCATTTAAAAAAAAAAACAAGTATTTCCTTGTACATAATAAATATAATTGTTTTATGGTTTATGTCTGATGATTCCTAGATCTGAAGTCACGTTGGATCTATTGGTATTGTCTATGGATCACACTTACGTCATCTCGGTTCTTTGTGCACCTTCTGCCTTTGATAGCATACTGAATATTTTGCTTGAAAACTATTTGTATAGATAATTTTAGGCCTATCATAATGAAACCTTCTTCTATGGAGGATTTTTGCTCACCTGTGCAAACAGATGGCTGAGACATCTTTCAGAATTGACCCATCTGAAGCATAAATTCAGGAAATGGTAGATTAATAGACATCATAGGTTCTCAAACCTATGATGCATACAAATCAGCTGATGTCGTGTTCAATGGTGGGACTGTCAACAGGAATACCAATTCTCATCCAGTAGGTCTAGGGCAAGGTCCAGAATTCTGCATTTTTTTTTAATTTTTTTTTCCAGCGTTTATTTATTTTTGGGACAGAGAGAGACAGAGCATGAACGGGGGAGGGGCAGAGAGAGAGGGAGACACAGAATCGGAAACAGGCTCCAGGCTCTGAGCCATCAGCCCAGAGCCTGACGCGGGGCTCGAACTCACGGACCGCGAGATCGTGACCTGAGCTGAAGTCGGACGCTTAACCGACTGCGCCACCCAGGCGCCCCCAGAATTCTGCATTTTAACAAGCTCCCAAGTGATAGATACGCTGAACTTTGAATAACATGTGTAAAGCTAGATGGAAATATTGAGTGGGAGTTGGGAAGATGACAGCTCATGATAGAATACATCCCAAGCACAACTTCTAAACAATATGCTACTCCAAATCAAATGTGTTTGGACCTTTCCTTGCTAACATACTAGACATACAGCAACTGAGAGATTGAAGCACGTCTGAGAGGACCTGATACAGTGGTACTCCCAGTACGACTCTGATTTCAACAGAGATGATTTGCAAGAGAGAGAGAAGTTTATGGGTTAGACTGGAATGATGATAGAGAATAGTATATCTGCCCCCAACACCGCTTCCCATGATTGGGTATCTAAGGCCTGTGGAAGACGGGTCTGCAGACGAAAGCTGAAGGAACCGATTTCTTGGGAAACTATGTAAGACACAGGGATATAAGTAGGAGGTCATTCAACATCATCTGGGAAACTAACCTGTGGCCTCTCCTCAGTGTAACTGGTACCAAGTAGGCAGATTTGTCGGGTGGGTAGTTCCCCTCAAGTTCAAGGACATATTCAAGGCAGTCCGGGACAAAATACCTTAAGCAAATTAACCTGGAAAGAAATACTCCCAGGATATGTATATATGTGTGTATATACATACATACACACTTTTTAGCATCTAAAGACCATACACATTAAATGTCTACATAAGGGGTAATTCTTAATTAATGGAGGTGTACTGGAAAGTTGGCAAGATTTTTAATAAGCAGAACTTTTAAGGTTCAATTCCATGCTCTGTCATCACCGGTGGGGTCACTTTGGGCTGGTTACTTAGCTTCTTACATTCAGGAAGTTTGTGAAGCTTAAAAGTGACACCCATTACAAATCACTTGGCGCATATTAGGTCTTTAATGGTAAATGTAAATATCTTTACTTTTCCCTTTCCTCAGTAGCAATAACTTACAAAATACATCTAAATCCCAAGTCACAGCCTTATCCATGTAGGACTGTGATGAAGAAGATCTAGAATATTTGAACAAGAGATGCTCTGGAAATCAGCATCACTATTGCATAAGAATTCAAAGCAATGGAAATATAAGCCTTCTCCTCACTCCTTTTTCAGAAAACCAATGCACCAGGCGGGAAACAATGATTTATTCGGTCGCACCATTTCAGAGTTAAGGGAAACAGACATGGAATAATTAGCTAATAAATTTCATTCTTTTTTAATAACCAAGGGAAAAGATCATTCTTCCATATCCTCAAAGCAGGTCATTCTTGGATTCTCTTAATACAAATGCGGTAAGCATAATTGATCAAAAAGTTTTATTATTTACAGAAGACATAAATACCAAACTATGAATATAATTATCCCCTATATTCTCACTCTGACCAGTTCAGACATATTTATTAATAATCACTTGTAGAAGCAGAATCCACAGAACAGATCCTCCTAGAACAATAGTGCATTTACTTATCTCAACAGTACCACATGCTGACACTTGTCCAGCTTTCCTGGAAATAATTATTCAGCATCAATATGCTAAGTTTAAAATCAGAATCTAATTTAAATACTGATAAGTACACTTGCAAATTAACCTCCCACAAAATGTTCTCAATTACCAAAACTCTGAACTCAGAGAATACTTTTCATATTGGAAATTGTTAAAGTGGGCTTAGGAAAAAATATATTTTATAACAGATATTCAGTCGTGCTTACGGGAAAAAAAACACGTATTTTACAACAGATGTTCAGTTGAGCGTGCAAACACTGACGGCTCCATCATTTCCACGTAGGAAGAGCAGTTACGAGAAAAAAATCTTATCTTACAGTGAAAACGTACTGATTTTATGGATCATTTGTGTTTAGTTGAAAGGGTTTTGGGCAACGGTGGGAGCGTTTCAGCCCCTCAAGCCCCTTGCCATGCCTGGCCTGCAAATATATGTTCTTTCATGGAAAACAACAGGCCCTTTTGAAGAAACCTGGCCTATAGATGTTTCAACTCTCGTCAGCTATTCCCGTAAAAAAGGAAAATACATTAGAGTCGAAGCCTGACATTTGAGGGTCCTTTTCTGGTAATAAATAGAATTGTGATCGGTTTGTATGTGCCTCACAATTCAGATCTCAATAGGAACACCAAGAGAGAAAATCTGAGGATTGTTAAGCTCAAGCAAAAGCAGTATGGAAATGTTAACTTTCACAACCCCACATAAAATATCCTTTAAGGGCCCTGTAAGAATAGCTTAATCCTTTGACTATGGATTTAGCTGCCTGACAGATTTAATTTGAATGCCACTTTAATTGTTAAATGAATACCTAAGCATCACTGTACTCAGGCATCCTGAGTACTAACTAAGGACCCCTGAGTACTAAGTACATCCTGAGTACTAAGCCCAAGGACCCCAGAAAATCACTCTTGTATACCAAAAACTACAATACCCAAAGACTAGGAGTTCTTTTTTACCTACTTTTCTTCTTTTATTGTAGCCAATGAGATCTTTCTCTCTCTTTTATCATGTTCAATTTTATAATTACATGAAGTATTTGTTTGCCTGTGTGCATGTGTCTGTATACAAGTTTGATA
The DNA here is from genome assembly GCF_007474595.2 of Lynx canadensis. NCBI lineage: Eukaryota > Metazoa > Chordata > Mammalia > Carnivora > Felidae > Lynx > Lynx canadensis. The sequence goes on along the minus strand of NC_044310.1, from coordinate 210,283,260 downwards.
TTTCCTATAAAGAAATGTTAGTTCTTGGTACAAAATGACCCACGCCGGGGCACCTGGGTGGCTCAGTCGGTGAAGCGTCCCACTTTGGCTCAGGTCATGATCTTGCAGTGCGTGAGTTCGAGCCCCGGGTCGGGCTCTGTGCTGACAACTCAGAGCCTGGAGCCTGCTTCGGATTCTGTGTCTCCCTCAGTCTCTGCCCCTCCCAGCTCTCCATCTCTCTCTCTCTCTCTCTCTGTTTCTCAGATAAATAAATGTTAAAAAAAATTAAAAGACAAAACAAAACAAAAATGGCCATGCAGAAGCATAAACAGCAGTTCATGAATCCATTGCTTCAAGCTGGAGACTTTAATCAGAAGACCCAAGCACAAAAGAACAATCTTCTACCAGGCCTCTGTGATGGCTCATTGGTCAGACCAGGCTGTATCTAAAATCCTGTTATTTATCTGTCTTCATTATTTTAAAACTAAAGACTTTAACCCAGATAAAATTATATCTTTCCTACTGGCTGATCTTTTAATAATATACACAAGCGACTGAGGATTTATCAAAAGAGATTGCTAAAGGAATTTAGAGCAGCTTCCTTTAAGAAATGCATTTCCTCACGATAACACATTTGTCATTGTGTTTGGACAAAGTTAAGTATTTAAATTATATTTAAAAATAAAAACTTCATATTTGTCAGACTAGGTCTCTGAAAAAACAAGCACCTCAGGCTAAAAATTTCTTTGAATCTACACTAAGCTTCTCTTTGACAAAACTTCCAAATTAATTAAATCAGAAAGACATGAGCGAGGCCAAAAAACAGTCAGGAAGCCCAAATTCAAATATCACCTACGATGCTTCATTGGTCTTGCCTTAATTTGCTTGTGTGTGGTGCCATTTTAGAAATGGCAAAACTAATTTATGCAAAAAAAAAATATCAAGTTTATGCAGCAAATTGGAAAAGTTAATAAGTACTTCAATCTTCCTTTTCTGTGACTAGGTGTTAAAAAATTCTCTCAAGGTAAAACAGGTTAAGATTCAAATAGGCAGTAAATGAACTTGGCAATCGCTCAACAAATATTTGAGCATCTCCCACACAAAAACAGTGGGTAATAGTCACAAGCCCTTGGACTACCTGGAGGTTGGCAGCCCCATGGCTCAAGACAAACTAGAGTCAGTCTACCCATAAAATGTCAGCCTCCCAAGCCAGACAAAGAAAAGGTAAATACTGTTATCCAGCTTGACCTTGGCCTCTGCCTTGACTTGGCTACAGAATAACTATCATAAATCCACCTGATTGTGTTATTCAGAACTGACATCTTCAATATCTATACTCTCCAATATGGTAGCCACTAGTCATTTATGGCTATTGAGTATTTGAAATGTGGACAATGTAACTGAGGGAGTGAAGTTTTGATTTTACTTATTAATTTGAAGTTAATAATAAAGATTGATAGCAGGATTAATGAATTTAGTTAAAACTTGGACATATGTAATTTTGAAACAGATGCTTTTGCTTCAAGGCCAAATCAATTCCTCTAATAAAGATGAACCGGGTCTGTCAATGTGGGTGGTCTATGAGAGGAAAACGATTATTTGGTATTCAGTTTAGTTATTGGGCAACTTTCAAATATGGTTGGAAAATTTAGGTATGCGAGCCTAACTCTTCAATGGGAAATTTTATGAAATCTAAATCCAAAGCAAGTATTTCCAATGAAAATTTAACTTCTGGATAAAGATGTGTCTTCCCCAATGCTGCTCCGCTATAGAAATGTTCCCATTTTCCTTTGTCCTGGGGAGATGTTCATGGAAAGTTCACCCTCTGGAAGTCTGTTGGTGAACCTCTCTAACCAGTTGGCTACATCTCTCACAGGAAGGGCTAGGAAATGCAGAAGCGCGCAGGTACTAGAAAGATCCTGGAGAGGCCCTGACTACAGGCCTTTTCAGGCAAGCCTCAAATCTTCAGATCTGGGATGTGCGGTGACAGGGCTGACCAGGGAGATGTATCTGACTAGAGAAGTGATCCTGGAACTGCATTACTGATTCTCCACAGAACCTAGTCAGGTTCATTGCAAATCGACTTTTTATGGGGGGTTTTCTAAAAGGTCTCTTGCCTTTTTATTTGGTCTAAAAGAGAAAGTCTGAAGAGACGAAGGTCAGGTATCGCAGGGAGCTTCTCTTCACTGATGATGTCACTGCAGTTGGCATCACAAAGATCTCATGGTGCCAGGTATCTGTTCTTCCACTCCCAGGATCCATGGGTTTGGGGAGCTGTAGACTACAGAGCTAGCGGGCTGAGAAACACCCGCTACCTACACGTGCACAAAATCACACACAATATCTGAAAGAGAAGAAGATGAGGATGTGAATTCGCTGAGTATCTACTAAGCTCTTACGATGTGCCAGTTATTGGGCTAAATGCAGAGACACTAAAGCAAATCAACTAGATCTCACTAATGAGCTATCCGGAGAGAACACCTGCCCCGAACAGTTGCCTAGACCCATTGCAGAGTTTGGCTAAGTGAGAAATAAATTGCTGTTTATTAACCTCCTGAGAAGTGAGGGTCTTTTTTGCTTGTTTGTTTGTAATTGCAGCTTAACCTTATCTATCCTAATTGATGATTAACTAACACACCGTACTTGCCCGTGATAGGTGTACAATCCAGGGAGGTAACTTCAGTGATCTCAGTGGCTGCGATCAGCCCACATATTTTGAGCTAAAATAATTATTTGTTTCTAATTTATGTAAGTATTTGCTTCCAAGGATGATGAAAAGCTTATTTCAATATCAAAACAAGTATAAAGGTGGACAACTAGAATATTCAAGTTCGTTAGAACAGCTGTTATCAACTCTATGTGTTAGAATTACCTAGGGGTACCTGGGTGGCTCAGTCGGTTAAGCATCTGACTTCGGCTCAGGTCATGATCTCACGGTTCGTGAGTTCGAGCCCCATGTTGGGCTCTGTGCTGACCTGACCGCCTGAAGCCTCCTTCAGATTCTGTCTCCCTCTCTCTCTGTTTGTCCCCCACTTACGCTCTCTCTCTCTCTCCTTCAAAAATAAATAAACATTAAAATTTTTTTTAATCAAACAAAGAATTACCTAGAAATGCCTTTCCAAAATGCCAATGCCAGAGCTAAGCCCCAGAGATTTCAATTTAATTGGTCCATATTAGGGTTTAGGCATTAGTATCTTTCATCAAGATTTCTGGTTTGAGACTCAGTGGATTTGATACTTGCATTAAACTCCTGGAATAAATTAAGTCTCTTACATCTTAAAATTGTACATTAAACTTAACTTTAAACTTCCAGCAAACAGAGGAAAATAGAGAACCTTTTCTCCTTCCTGAAACTTATCATGATATTTTTGAATTATTTCTTTAAGTTTATTTATTTATCTTGAGAGAGAGAGAGCATGTGAGCAGGGGAGGGGCAGAGAGAGAGAGAGAGAGAGAAAGAATCCCAAGCAGGCTCTGCTCTGTCAGGGCAGAGCCCGATGAGGGGTTCAAACTCATGGACCGTGAGATCACGACCTGAGCTGAAATCAGAGTCAGACACTCAACTGACTGAGCCACCCAGTCACCCCCGAGTGATTTCTTTAATGTTTTCCCCTGCAATGGTCAGTTTTATCTGTCAACTTAGGCCACAGTCCTCAGTTATTCAAACACTTGCTATGAAGGTTGCTATCATGGTATTTGGTAGAGGTGATCAAAGTTCGTAATTGGCTAACTTGAAGTAAGGAATGCTATCTTAAATATGAATGGACCTGATTCAACAAGGTGAAAGATCCTAAGAGCAGAACCAAGCCTTCTTGGGAGAAATTCTACCCATGGGCAGCAGCTCCAGCTTGGGTCTGAGAGTTTCGCCCAGCTCATCCTGATGGCCTGCCCTGAGCCTTTCAGACACTTCTTGTGATCCCTCAAATCCTGTGAGAGCCTCACAATAAATCTCTTAATATATATCTCCTACCAATTCTGTTTCTCTGACTGAATGTTAATTAATACATGCCAACTTCCATTAGACTGTATACTCTGAAGGCAGAGGTATCTGTGTTCTTCATTATGAATCCCAATAGCTAGCAATATGCATGGTCCATAACAGGCACCAGTGAACACTTGCCAAATGACTGAGTGAATGAATGAGCCATCTGATTGGGGAAGTAAAGCATGCAATATAAAGGGTGGGCCATAAAAGAACCATAAATGCTATGCAATTCATCATAAAAAGAAAGCATCCAGCCATGGTGACGAGGGAAGATTTCCACCATGAGCTGAAGTTGCAGGATGGAGAATTAGGGACCAAAAGTGTAGAGACTGGAAACGGCATTCTCAGATACATTGTATAAGCTGGATGAGATAAGCTAGATGAGACAAAGAATTCGTAAGAGCAAATAGAAGAAAATAAGTTGGGAAGGTTCAATCATGACCAGATTTTTCATGATGGAATGTAGCCAGTGGTGGCGCTCGCTTTCTCTCTCTCTCTCTCTCTCTCTCTCTCTCTCTCTCCCTTTCTCTCCTCCCTCTCTCAAACATTCAAAAACCTTTCTCTGAATGCATTTCACTTGCAGGCTAAAATCAGGAAGAACAAAAAAGTTAAACTCTTCTGGTAAAGAAAGATGTGGAGGACGGAATTCTCACTCACCGGCATGGACGTCTCTAAGAAACCTCTAAAGAACAGCTAATGTTCCATAAAACATCTATTGAAAATCAGTGCTGAAGTAACAGGCCATGTCAATATTAGTTCACTCATTTAACCAGTCAGTCAATCATTGTTTGGAGCATTCTGCCACAGTCTGGAGAAGCTCAGGGTGAAAAGAGGGTCCCTCCTGGTGGTGGGACCAGCATGAAAGGAAATGATGACTCTCCTGAGGTCCTGACAGGTGGCCTTCTAGGGCTCTGAGGTTTATTCCAAAGATAATCAGTCCCTGAGAGAGGAGAGGGAGTTTTGTAAAAACCACAAATAGGTGCTGACAAGGTTTTTTCCGACCTCCTCTCTCCTCCGTGAAGTTGTGCCAGAGCCCTGGGGGAGAGGAGGCAGAAATGAACTACTCCATCCTGAAAGTCTCAGAAGCCCGGGGGGCGGGGGGGGGCAAGGCTGCTTCGTAGCCCACACAACAAACCACCACACAGAGCATCAGTGCCAGAAGCATCATCTTGACTCACAGTGGAACATCCTCTAAAAATGGAATGTGAGAGAATGCCACCTTTCAGGAGAGGGAAAGGTGAGGGTCATTGTGGACAGAGGCAGGGTATTTGTCACCTCACCTAGATCCTGTCTTAGAAGAAAAGGGAAGACTGACAAATCCCAAGTGGCCCAGAGAGAATTCAGTCTACTTGCTTGGTTCATTCTGCGACACAGACTTTCCATTCCCCCCCTGACTTTCTCACTTCCAATGCCCTAGACTCCTTCTAGCCAGAGATCTTCTCATGACCCAGAAGGACTTCTGGGCTTTCTAAAAGACTCTTGTGCTGGAGGTTAGTCTCCCCATATTCTGTCTCTGCGAACTGCACTACCCCTACCTCACGGCCAACCAACAGAGCTGTTCTCCCTGGCACTCTCGATTTTGCTGCCGTCCTTTTGTCGTGGTCTCTCAGTAAACCCCAGGCCAGAGCCACTTGTAGGACACGCCTTCTCCACACCTGTGCTGTGCCACCAAACACCTTGGGAGAGAATCCCACAATCTCAGTACGAATGCCTACACACATCCGTGGTCCCGACTGGCTCAACCTTTGGTGCCTGCCCATCAGCCTTTTGGATTTCCTTCAGTGACTATTGGGAGAAAAAAAAAAAAAAAAGCAACCTTCCTCTCAGTCTCTAAGCACCAAATTCTCAGCAGACAGCCCTACAGAAACCAAGGTCATCAGGCATTTATCAGCCAGGTCTTGGTGTTGCTACTTCCTTGACATCAAGGCAAAACAAAACCACTCCATTATCATGTCCAAACACAGCCAGAATATTAGCATTGTTCAAGCAAAAAAATGATCGAACATCCCCCTCTCCTGGCTCGTATGAGTGGTGCCTGTTCCCTCACCAATTACATAAAATTTACCAGTTGCAAAAAAATCTGAGTATATCCCATCACAGAATTACACCCGCTTTCTGAGAGCAACCTAGAGTAAAGAGCAAAGTCTCTAAACACTCCCCCAAGAACCTAACACGGTCCCAAACCCTGTAATAAATCCTTTCCAAAATTCCCTTTGTGAGAGGCTCCATGATTCCTCAGGGGAGTACATTCTTTCCTCCAAGGAGCAATCTACCCAATCTGTCCTTTGTCAGGAAGACACTGATATTACTAATAGGAGTTTTGTTATCACTATCGTTAGGTTCTGTGCTAAACATGTGTTATTCATTTAATCCTTTGATGACAGTGACAATTTTGCCCACTGAAGATATGGAAACACTAAGACTGAAAGGATTTGATGGGGCACCTGGGTGGCTCACTCTGTTAGGCATCCGACTCTTGTTTTTAGCTCAGGTCATGATCTCACTGTTGGTGAGTTCTAGCTCTGCATCGGGATCCACACTGACAGGGCAGAGCCTGCTTGGGATTCTCTGCCTCCCTCTCGCTTTGCCCCTCCCCTACTCGTGCTGTCTCTGTCTCTCTCAAAATAAATAGATGAACTTGAAAGAAAGAAAGAAAGAAAGAAAGAGAAAGAAAGAAAGAAAGAAAGAGAAAGAAAGAAAGAAAGAAAGAAGAGAAAGAAAGAAAGAAAGAAAGAAGAAAGAAAGAAAGAAAAAAGAAAGAGAAAGAAAAGAAAGAAAGAAAGAAAGAAAGAAGAAAGAAAGAAAGAAGAAAGAAGAAAGAAAGAAAGAAAGAAAGAAAGAAAAGGCTGAATGGAATTGAAAAGCCCTCCGCGTCACAGATCCAGCGTGATGGGTAGAGGGATTCGGAAATCTGGCTCGAGCTCATGCTTTGCATGATTTTAGAAATAACAACCCACAAAATTAGGAAAATTACCTTCTTCCCCACATCCTCCCATCCAGAGTCAGAACATGAACTCTTTTTCTTTCAACATCAACCTTCTGTCTGTTCTTTGACCTCCTCTTCTGTCTCCTTTAACACCAGGTTCCAGCAAGTTTCAGTTTCCTTCTAACTCTGCAACCTTCCTTTTGCCACTCGAACAATTTTATCAGTCTGAAATCAGGCATAAGCTTCATTCATTCTAAAACAAACGATTGCCTCTGATGACCGATGGCCCCTTCAACTTTTTCATCTCCAGCCCAAGTTCTTGAAACGCAGTCCATATTCTTAAGAATAACATAACTTAAAATTATAAAATAGACATGCACAAAGGGAATTTGGGATGAAGATCTTTCCTACCTTGGAGGGGTAAGGATGGGTGGGGGGGATCAAAGAAGAGGTCAAGGAAAAAATGATATCTGGGGTCAAGTGTAAAGCATGGGGTGGGGGCTTGTCCAGCTGGAGATACAAGAAAATGAGTTTTAGGGTAGATAGGTGCCCCCCACCAAATTCGTATGTTGAAAATTAACCCCCAGTGTGATAGCATTAGGAGGTGGGGCTTTGGGGAGCTAACTAGGTCGTGAAGGTAGAACTCACACGAATGGGATTATATGCCCTCATGGAATCCCAGAGAGCTCCCTTGCGTCATCACCATGCGAGGACACAGCAAGAAAATGGCCATCTATGAACCAAGAAGCAGGCTCTCACCAAACACTGCATCCGCTGGTGCCTTGATCTTGGATCTTCCAGCCTCTAAAACTGTGAGAAACAAATTTCTGGTGTTTATAAGCCACACCCCCCAAGTCTGTGACATTATTTTGTAATAGCCAAGTGGACTAAAACAGGTAACAGTAAAATCACAGAGGGAGGAAGGTCTGGCATGTATCTGAGACCTGATGAGTGGTCTAGTTATCTACTGTATTAGCTCAGGCCGCCATAACAAAACACCACAAACTGGATGGCTTAAGCCACAGAAACGTGTTTCTCACAGTTCTGGAGCCTGGAAGTCGAAGATCAAGCTTTTGACAGGTTTGGCTTCTCCTTGAGCTTCTCTCCTTGACTTGGCCATCTTGCTTTGTCTTCACATGGTCTTTTCTCTGTGCGTGTGCATCCCCAGTGTCTCCTTGCATGTACAAATTTCCCCTTTAGACACCAGTCAGATTGGATTTGGGACCATCTTAAAGACCTTAACATAATCACCTCTTTAAAGGCCTTATCTCTAGATATAATTACACTCTGATTGCATTCTGAAGTGGATTAGGATTTCAACATAAGAATTTTGGAAAGATACGATTTATCCCATAACATCTTGGATATCAGGGAGCAAGAAGGATTAGGGCAGAAATGTAAGTTAGGACCAGTTCCCCAATAACTTAGAACATAAGAACGGGAGATTTGAGCCTCTTCTTTAAACAGTGAACTGTATGAACACCTGACATGACATCACTTCATGAGACTGTTCAAAACTGAAGGTGAAACTTGCTAACATGATTCATGTACTAATTATCTATATAGGTTATAATGTCTATTTTGCAGGAACTGACTTCCCTCCAAAGAGACTTGTTCCCAGATATATATGTTCATACTCTTCTATTTTTATCCTCCTTCTCAAACCAAGTCTAAAAGACCCTTGGGATATTTAAAAGCCTGTCTGAAACAAAATGTTTACTTTCCGCCAATGCTTAAAAAGTTTTTGTGATTAATGCTTGTAAGCATTAGCTCAAATGCTTAAGAAAGCAGCTGATGCTATTCTAAATATAGGCCACCTGCTTTTCCCAAGGGAGTCAGTAAACTCTGAGTGGCTAGAGAGAAGCACATTTAGGAAGGGAGGGTTCTGGCATTCAGAAAGGCAGAGAAGCACCCACAAGGGCAGTTCATGCAAGATCGTCATCGTCCCCATCACCCAAGCCAACACCTATTGTAACCCTGAGATGGCGCATTCTTAATGGAGTAGCGCAAGGTCAAGGACACTTCTTACCTGCCAGCTATCCCACAGCCTTTGAGTTGGTTTTTCCTTGTGTGTATTATCTCATTTCAGTCTATTATTATATTCCTACTTTATAGATGAGGAAACAAACCCAAGAAGGTCAAATGACTTACGCATAATAATAAAATGATGAGGTGAGCCCTGTCTCATTCCAGAGGGCACACTCTGTGGCACACACCGTGTTAAGTGCGAGTTCTCTGCCAATGATCAAGGTCAAGATACCATCAGCCATTTTTGGAAGCCTGCCGTCTGCCCTCTGCAAGAGGAGGGCACCAGGCCACAATAATGGGCGTGGGCCGTGATCGAGAATCCGTCTGAGAACAAACACGGACATAAAATCTCTCACCTTGCACGTATACAGCAATACAGTGGGGTGACCCACACGAAATTACTTTTTGCAGGTCAACATTTGGCAACATTGGCAACTGCACATGACTCAACCTAGCTGATTATTCATGGTAATAACCCAAGAGTTAATAACTGTAACAGTTACTCTACCCCCTGTCAGAGATTTTCTGACCTAGAAAATAATTGCGCGTGTCCCTTTGCCTCAGGCACACCTGGGAAACAAGTCTTCTCCCGCCTGGGGAAAAACACCCAGTGTCGTCTCCCCCTGCGGGAGTGTATATTCGTCCAGGAAAACGGAGCCGAAATTCAGCCATTCCTCCTTGAACTGCTATTTCCATAATTAAAGATGAGAATGAGTCCAATACTAGCCACTGGCAAAGTGTTTAGGATGAAGAAAAACACTACAACTAGGAACCACATCACAGAAGATTCAAGGGGGATTATTGCATGTTGGGCATTGAGTCCAAACCCGACACGGTGCCTGTCACACGCCGGAGGTGATGACGGGAGGGTGTGCTCACTCTCACTGAAGGGGCACTGGCTCCTTTGATCGACCAGTATGAGTAATTAAAATCCAAATCTGGGGGCATTTGTCAACTCCTCCGACACATGCAAATCACTGACATTTCAATAGGCACATGAGAGCACACTGGGGACTATTTCCACCTTTAAGATATTTCTGAGAAGTGTTTGATAAATCCCCTCTAATTTCCCTAATAAGAACATCTCCTCGAGCACTAAGACGAGGGTTTCAGGAAGAATTTTGAAATTCCACTTAACCAATGGTATCTGCATCTTCTTCCTCTTCAACCGTGATTTCCGTGGCCGTGCAGGCTGGACAAAGCTTTACCTAAAACACAGTTCTGCAAAAGGGGAAAAAGATAGAAACACTGGGCTGATTCAGAGCTCTAGAGACAACGTGTGTGTTAAGCTGAACCGAAATTTTATTCACATACCTGAATCCGTGAGAACTCATGAGAGATGAGCCCTCAAGATATCCCTTCCTTATTAATTTCCTAGGAGAAGGTGAATTAGAAGGCTTTGTCTATTGCAGACAGGCCCCAAACCATCATGAATTAATAAGAAAATTCGCCTTGAATGTGCAAATTCTTTCTCACCTCTTAAATCCTTTAAATCCAAATCATTGAAGCAGCATCTACGAACAATATTAGCTTCCCCATTAATTGAATGTTTACGTTGTATCAGTCTCATTATGTCTCTATTAACTTAATTTATTTAACGCTCACAAACTTGCCCATACTATTGCTAGTCCTCTCTTAAAGATGAGAAAACTGAGCTAAGGGGTGTTTGAATTCTCAAAGTCCCACATCTAAGAAGTGGTTGAACATGGTATTGAGACAGGAATTCTGATGCCTGAATTCATGTTTTTAATTACCAAAATGCTGTCCTTCATAAGAAACTGGCTGTCACAGCAGCCATCCCTCATCAAATAACGAATATAGTATGACGGTTTGAGGGCAACAAAGCATTCCCATTTATTCCAGGAAATAGCCACCACGGGGGAAAAAAAGAACCCTTTGCCCATAACATTGAGCAATCCTTCTTTTGAAATGTCCCAAGCTATCTGTGTGCCCCCTTGAAACCAACTAAGGACTGCCTAAGGTACCCGAAGACCAATTAGGAAGTTACCAGTTTGCATTCCCACCCAAAAGCGCAAAGGTGTTCCCAAAGCGCCCATCCTAATAGAACACTCGTCAGAGACTCGGTGTTTCATGTTTTTACTCCATGAAACTGACTCTCCGTTGAACAGTTAAACTCCCGCTGGAAGGAAAGTGACAGCACCTGGCTCTCCCTCCCACAAGTTTTATGAATAAGCAGCCGTTGTTAATTTAGTCTCAGACTTACTCTTGTCCTTCATAGCCCAACACAAACCAATTTGACCCTTTTGATTTATGGCCATGTTAACATACTGAAGTTCAAAGTATTCACAATTCTTAGACTCTCACCCAGTGAAATTACAGTAAACTTTATTAAAACATAAAAGGAATCGATGTTACACTCTGATCAGGTATTACCATTAAAAGACATAAATGAATGTTGGATTCGTTGAAAGATTGATTGTGTTGTTTTAAAATGATTAATAGAGGGACCTAGAGGGAAAAAAAAAGAACTGTCTCCCATTCACCCTACTGGTCTAAGTCCCCACAGATAGAAAAATATCTCTACACTGCATCAAGATGTGTCGTTTGCCCCAGAGACGCCAAGATGGCCCTAAGTGTAAACCACACCAAAATCTGAGCATGGTTATATATCCCCACATAACCCTGATCTTTAAAGGACAGAGAATAAAAAGTTTACTCTTTTTACTCTCCATTTGTAGCTATTAGAAGCAACAATTTATCTGGCAAAAGATAAACACTGCCACCTGCTGAGATAAGAGAATAAAGGCAGGCAACCTTATGCACTGTCAAAACAGCAACATTTTCTACTTTTTCATTAGTGAGAAGGAGCATTAATTACTTCATTAAGATCTCACAGTCCCAAGAAAATAGTAGCAAAGGCAACTTTGTTCAGAGAGATGCATCCAACATTTCCCAGAAGGTAGAATGAATAGCAGTTCTGGTCTTCACTGTATTTACAGCTTCCAGACAACTTTTCTGAGATTTCCACCTCTTGCATTCTCATAAACTCATTTGTCAGATCTAGTAATGAAACTGAAATTCCAAACTCACGAGGAAATTTAGGAGTAGAGAGAAACTGATGGTTTTACCTTAATGTGCAGAATTTAAAGACCCCTGTGACACACACACACACACACACACACACACACACAACTTTATCATTTCCTCTCCATGTTTTAAGCCAATATCCTTTCTGAGGATTTCTTATAAAAACCAGAGTATTTCAGAGGAAAGGAGAAAAAGGTGGAGGTGGCTAGTAAAAAGGAGTAGAAGACTCAGAGCTATAAAAACCCCCTGGTGGAATCTTCCAGATGTTACAATGAATAGAAGCCTGTAAAATTCCACCGTGTTCACCCTAAAAGAACAGGGCAATCCTAAAAGTAACATTCCCAAACACAGACTACTCTCATATAACCAAACCAAAGTCAGAAAGTATCAAACCATGAATTGTCATAAGAAGACATTTTGAAGGCTTCTGGATCTTGTAACTTCCAAAAGCATAAAAACCAACTGAATACTCTCTTTCTGGGCCAGATTTTATGCAATAATAAGAAAGCGTTTTTCCCATCATGATTCAATCATTTCATCCTTTAGGTTTTATTTCAAAGTATACTTCTCCACAATATACTTTTATTTCTAAAAAAAAAAATGAAATTCCCGAAATTTCATAGCCTTTTCACCAAAAAACTAATCAAGTTCTTTGCACCTAGTGTCTCAGAGACAATAAGTAATTGTTGAAAGATATAATCCAGCTATGACTATGTCTAAAGAATTAATACCCATGTCTTTACTGAGTATGTCTTTTTCTTCATGAGGTCAATGTGTGAATTTCCTTTAAACAACACGCCTCTGACAGGCAAAAAACAAAACAAAACAAAACAAAAAACCAAAAAAAAAAAACAAAAAAAACACCCAAGTATACCATGCTGTGAAAACCAAGAAAATTATCAACTTAACCACTTGCAAAAGACTGTGGACCTAGATTGAACATTTGAGATACTTTTATTGAGGTGAAATTCATATAACATAAAATGAACCATTTTAATGTGAACAAGTCATTAGCATTTAATAGAGGGTTGTACAATCACCACCTCTAATTCCGAAACATTTCATCACCCTAAAATAAAACTCTACTCCTGTAAACCAGGTGCTGTCCATTTCTCCTTACCCCCGATCTGTGGCAAAACCACCAATCTACATTCTGTCTTTATGGATTTACCTATTCTGGATACAGCAAAAAAATGGGATTACCCAATATATGATCTTTTGTATTTGGATTCTCTTACTTACAGCATAATGTTTTCAACAGAGGTCTACCTACATTGTAGCGTATATCAATACTTCATTTTGATGGCTGAATAATATTGTGTTGTATAGATATACCACAACCTGTTTATCCATTCACCCGTCGGTAAGACAGTTAAGCGGTTGTGAACAGTGCTGCCATGAATATGAGGGTACATTATGTTTAAGTACCATTTTTCATCTTGGGGGGTAGGGAGCATATAGACCTAGGAGTGCAATTGCTGGGTCATATGGTAATTGTATGTTTAGTCTTTTGAGGAATCTCAGTATTGATGTTTAAGTCATGAAAAATAACAACATAAAAGATGGCGCTTGCCAAAAGCAGAGGTGAATCGAGTCACAACCAACCATAACTGAATCTAGTTGGGCTCAGGGATCTCACCAGAATGAGTACAGCTGTGGAGAGGACGCTTTTCTGCGCTAGAATCTTTACTCCCTTTAACCATATAGGTGGACCTGGGCCATATTTAAGAATGATAAACTCATTCCAATATAAGGGAAAGGAAAGAAATATATGTGAATCATAACCTGTCACTGGCTTATTGTGTTAGTAAGTCAAAAATCAGTACTTTGGGTATCACAGACTGCATTTAAAAATGAGGTCCTTTGTGGGGCACCCGGGTGGCTCTGTCAGTTAAGCGTCCAACTTCAGCTCAGCTCATAATCTCAGTCTGTGAGTTCGAGTCCCGTGTTGGGTTCTGCGCTGACAGCTCAGAGTCTGGAGCCTGCTTCGGATTCTGTGTCTCCCTCTCTCTGCCCCTCCCCCCTCACGCTCTGTCTCTCTCACTCTCAAGAATAAAAAACTTTAAAAAAAAAAAAAAGAATCTGAGTCCTTGCTCTTTTCTACTTCCAAAAGCTTTTATTTTTAATTTTCATCTGGTATCTGTAATGTTTGGGATAAACATTTCTACTCTGTTACAATATGATTGCTAGGAGAAATGTGGATTTACGATTCCCAGGCCACAGGAAATTGGGACCCTGCTACTAAATAACTGAATGCCTAATAAAGGTCCAAACTCAAACTTGTATTAATTGGAAAAAAGAACCAGGCTTCATCATGTTTATTTTTAAAAAGTTATTCAGGGGGTGCATGGGTGGCTCAGTAGCTTCAGCGTCTGACTCTTGACTTTGGCTCAGGTCATGATCTCAGTTTGTGAGTTCAAGCCCCACATTGGGCTCTGTGCTGACAGTGCAGAGGCTGCTTGGGACTCTCTCTCTCTCTCTCTGCCCCTCCTCTGCTCTCTCTCTCTCTCAAAATAAATAAATAAACATTTAAAAAATGAAAAGTTATTCAGAGGATTCAAAGGAAATCCAAACAATTTTTAAAAACTACATGCTAGGGGCGCCTGGGTGGCTCAGTCAGTTGAGCGTCCGACTTCGGCTCAGGTCACGATCTCGCGGTCCGTGAGTTCGAGCCCCGCGTCGGGCTCTGGGCTGACGGCTCAGAGCCTGGAGCCTGTTTCCGATTCTGTGTCTCCCTCTCTCTCTGCCCCTCCCCCGTTCATGCTCTGTCTCTCTCTGTCTCAAAAATAAATAAACGTTAAAAAAAATTTTAAAAATAAAAATAAAAAGTACATGCTAGTATGTGAAACACACACTAACCATGTTGGAAAAACTCAGGCAACACACCATTATTTGAGGCCTCTCTTGGCCATATATAGATACACACACACACACACATATATATGTACATATATAATAATAAATGTATATATATATACATATATATGTATATATACGCCTCTGTGTGTGTGTGTGTGTGTGTGTGTGTATACATTATAGCTTTTCTAAGCTGTGAATTCATGTCTGGCTACTCCCTGGCCAAATGATCTTGGGTAAGCCACCCTCCCTCTCCTAAATTATGTGTTATCAATTCTAAATTTGGGCTCCAATAATTCCTACTTCATTCCTCTTTATCGAATGAACTGAGTTATGTAAAAGTCTTGTAAACTGTAAAACATATAAATATTTGGAGGATTATTTTTCTGTTCATTTTAGAAAGTAATCATCGGATAGAGCAAAAGGAAGCCAAGATAATTAACTAGAAGATTGTCTCAGTTTCTAGTACAGAGGTAATGAGATTACGTATTACAGATAAAAATGGCACTAAGACTGGATAGCTAGAATTGTTTTTTTTTTTTTTAATTGAGGCAAGTGTTTATGATATGGTGGGCAGATAGAGAAAATAAAGAGAAAAAAGGCAAGATAGTTCCGTCAGTGTCAGGAATAGAACTGCTAAGATGTTGGGGCAAATGAAAATCGTAGAAAGGGAAGTAAGTTCTCTTTCTGGAGTTGATGAGATTAAAAAGATGGCAAGACACCTAAACCAAGAAAACATGTCAGGCATCTAGCAACAAGGAAGGATACACAGGACAAGTCAACAATAGGAAACAAAAGGGAAAGCTCTCAAACCCTGGGTCCTTGGGTCCTCTTGCCACTAAATAACCAATTTGGGGGGGGTGCACCTGGGTGGCTCAGTCAGGTAAGCATCTGACTTCAGCTCAGGGCATGATCTCACGGATCAAGGGTTCAAGCCCCGCCTCCGGCTCTGTGCTGACAGCTCAGAGCCTGGAGCCTACTTCAGATTCTGTGTCTCCCTCTCTCTCTCTCTGCCCCTCCCACACTTATGCTCTGTCTGTCTGTCTCTCTCTCAAAAATAAATAAACATTAAAATTAAAAAACATTTTTTAAATATTTATTTTTGACAGAGAGAGAGAGAGAGAGAGAGAGAGAGACAGAGAGACAGAGCATGAGCAGGGGAGGGGCAGAGAGAGAGGGGGACACAGAATCAGAAGTAGTCTCCAGCCCCAAGCTGTCAGCACAGAGCCCAACGTGGGGCTCAAACTCACAGACCGTGAGATCATGACCTGAGCCAAAGTCGGACCCTCAACTGACTGAGCCACACAGGCGCCCCCCCCCTTTTTTAAATTTTTTTAAATGTTTATTTATTTTTGACAGAGAACATTAAAATTTTTTTAAACAACCAACTTTGGAAATGACTTTAATTGTGCATTTTGCTACTTGCCACCAAAATCATCCGAATCAAGATAACCGTGAAGTTGAACAAAAAAATGAAATAGTCTTGGTAAGATAACTAAAAAGATTATAGAAATTTTGAGCCAGTTTTTACAATTCTTTGTGTTTGAGAAGGAACATGTCTTTAATTATAGTAATTGCTTTTTCTTGTCATTACAAATTCCCCCCTTTTGGAGACCCACCAAGGTAAATTGTTTGAAGAATAACCACAGCTGTGGGGAGACAGGAGATAAGCCACTTATAATTTGAAAGATTATGGATGTGTTTTTAAATCGCTGTGTAAAAGTTGGGCGTATAAAAAGCAGTGTTTAGTTCAAAAAGCATTTATTTTGTCTCTAAATCAGGCATTATGCTAAACCATGAGCTACTGCAGTTTTAGACAGGAGTTGTTAGAAAAGAGATTTCATTTTTATGAGAATGATTCACTTTCCTAAAATCCTATATTAAATCTGAATATATGAAGATGGGTTAGACATTAATCATTTATACTGATGATCACCTCACATCTCAGCGCTTCTGTCCAAGAGAGAAATCTTAAAAGGACAATGATACCAGGGCTCTTAAATTTTAATTGATAAAAATTTGAGTTCTAGTTCTCCCCAGGATACCTATAATACATTAAAGTGAGTTATATTTCAACTATCACTTCTGAGTAAATAATGCTATGTTCTTTCCTGAGAAATACGCTCATGTATCAAAGATACTTTTTTTTTTCAACGTTTATTTATTTTTGAGACAGAGAGAGACAGAGCATGAACGGGGGAGGGGCAGAGAGAGAGGGAGACACAGAATCGGAAACAGGCTCCAGGCTCCGAGCCATCAGCCCAGAGCCTGAGGCGGGGCTCGAACTCACGGACCGCGAGATCGTGACCTGGCTGAAGTCGGACGCTTAACCGACTGCGCCACCCAGGCGCCCCTCAAAGATACTTTTTTTAAGGTGACTGCTAAGTCACTGTTTATAAGAATAATAGAAAATATTCATCATGCTTGCCAGATATTCCCAATCCTCAAAACAAGAATGATTATTATCACCATTGTCTAACTGAGGAAACTGAGGCAGCGTGTTGAGGGTAATGGTCCAACAATTCAAAGTTGAAATCAGAGTATGTATGTCCAGGCAGGGGCGCCTGGGTGGCTCGGTTGGTTGAGCATCCAACTCTTGACTTTGGCTCAGGTCATGATCTCATGGTTGTGAGATTGAGCCCTGCGTCCGGCTCCACACTGAGTGTGGAGCCTGCTTGGGATTCTGTCTCTCCCCTCTCTCTCTGCCCCTCCCCCCTCAAAATAAATAAATAAACATTAGAAAAGAGGAAGAACATACGTCCAGGCAATTTGACTCCAGACTCCACACACACTTCACTTCCTCTCTACAACACTCCAGATGAAAATTAAGTGAGTATATTATCACTTCTCTTATGATCTTCAGTGTCCAAACATTTTTTTAAGTAGTTTTTTTTTTTTTTAATTTTTTTTTCAACGTTTTTATTTATTTTTGGGACAGAGAGAGACCGAGCATGAACGGGGGAGGGGCAGAGAGAGAGGGAGACACAGAATCGGAAACAGGCTCCAGGCTCCGAGCCATCAGCCCAGAGCCCGACGCGGGGCTCGAACTCACAGACCGCGAGATCGTGACCTGGCTGAAGTCGGACGCTTAACCGACTGCGCCACCCAGGCGCCCCTAAGTAGTTTTAAAAATACTGCTGGAAGAAGTAAAACTTCCAGTTATTAAATAAGTCACAGAGATGAAAAGGACAGCATAAGGAATATAGTAAATACAATTGTAGTAACATGTGGTGACAACCAGTGACGACACTTCTGGAGGTGAGCACTGAGGAATGTATAGGATTGTGGAATCGCTATGTTGTTCATCTCAAAGTAACACCACATTGTATGCCAACTATACTTTGATAATAAAAAATACTACTGGAAACCTTAATAAATATTCTATGAAGAAAGATTGCCTCAACACATAAAAATTAGAGGAGCCTTTTCTGACAAAGGGCTTCCTACAGCTAAATAGGTCAGTGAGACGTAGAATGATCTCCATGACCTTACAATGGCTCTCTCTATTGAATGACGTAAGAAAACAGTATTGCGACTTTCCCTAAAGCCATCAGAGTCAGAGGAAGAGCCAATGGCAGCTTCTTCTTCCTGGATTCATAAGAAGTAGCTAAGTTTTGGCCCACGTGTTTCTAACCCGAGCTCTCCTTGGCTTCACCATCTCTGAAGGTCCTCCTTCCAGCAGCTGAAGTTTTTGTTTATGTTGTTCTGCTTTTGTTTTATTTTTCTTCTTGGGTTCTGGACATCCATAGATGATCTGAGGGGTAATTCTCAGCCCAAACCTTCCCACAGATACGTCTGATACTCTTCTCCCATAAGTGTTCATTTAAGCACGGAGTATAATGGACGCGATGTCTTTGGTAGATTATCTAACTTGAGTGTGACTCACCTTCTTCATTTTCAGATCAGGACCGTCACCTTCTCGGAAACGGTTGGCTGGAGGGTTACAGGGATGATGTGTGAGGTGGGTGGGCAGTGTCTGGCGGGCGACCCCCTCAGCCACACTGACCACTCTTGTTATTATTAAGAAAATGACTCCATGAGACTCTCATGTGTTCTCCTGCTCCGGATTCAAGCATCAGTGGTTCTACCTTGTGCTTTATCTTTTAACAGTAACTTTTAATATGCATTAAGGCACGTTTACATAGAAAAACCTTTAAAAAAATAGCTTTCAGTATTTCAGCATTAATCAGGTTGGTGTTTGATGAATTTTCCTGGTATCCCAGTTGCTCTCCATCCAGAGTTTTTAATTCATTCGTCTGAATGTCTATTCTGTTTAACATTTTTTTAAGAAAAACCTGCCCATATATTTTACATCCACTATGAACTCGATTCATATTTTCTATTAAGTGATATCCACTTTGCCTTCCTTATATGCGACCTTAATTTTATCAGTGTAGGTTGGCAACTTCTTTTCTGGGGGGAGGAGGCATAGATATACACTTTTGAATATGAGGGAAGATGAAGTTTCCATTCCAATTTTGCCTCTCATTCCTAGCTGCACAAAGTAAAATCACAAAATAAGTAGTAAAACTTCTAGTCAATTTCCAAACATACATGTCCTCCTAAAAACGTGGGAATGCAAACTGGTACAGCCATGATGCAGGATGGACTTTCCTCAAAAAATTAAAAATAGAACCATATGATTCAGTAATTCCACTTCTGGGTATTTCCTGAAGCAAATGAAAACACTAACTGGAAAAGATCTATGCACCCCCATGTTCCCTGCAACATTACTTACAATAACCAAGATATGGAAACAACCTCAGCGTCCATCGCTGGATGAATAGACTAAAAAACGTGGTATATAAATACAATGGTATAGTACTCAGCCATAGAAAAGAAGGAAGTCTTGTCATTTGCAACAATGTAGATGGACCTTGAGGGCATTTCGCTAAGTGAAATAAGTCAGACAGAGCAAGACAAATATCATATGATCTCACTCTATGTGGGACCTTAAAAGAAAACCAAAACAGAAAACAAACGAACAAACAAACAAAAAACCACTGAGCTCATAGACACAGAGAACAGATTGGTGGTTTATGCCTTTATACCAATGCAGGGCGTTGGGGAGTGGGCAAAATTGGTAAAGGCTGTCAAAAGGTACAAACTTCCAGTTAAAAATAAATAACCCCTGAACGTGTAATATACAACATGGTGACAACAGTCAATAATACTGTACCGTATATTTGAAAGTTCCTAAGACAGGGACACCTGGGTGGCTCAGTCAGTTAAGCGTCCGACTTCAGCTCAGGTCATGATCTCGCGGTCTGTGAGTTCGAGCCCTACGTCGGTCTCTGGGCTGACAGCTCGGAGCCTGGGGCCTGCTTCGGATTCTGTGTCTCCCTCTCTCTCTGCCCCTCCCTCACTCATTTTCTGTCTCTCTCGCTCTCTCAAAAATAAATAAACATTAAAAAATTTTTTTAAAAAGTTGCTAAGACAGATCTTAAAAGTTCTCGTCACAAGAGACACATACATCATACATGTAGATGGATAATTCACTCACAACTGCTTCCAAAACCTTTATTCAACAGATTTTATAAGAGCTTTCAAAGGAGAATCTGAGACACACTGTGAAATCACTCTGATTTCCTTTATCACTATCATGATGCTACTAAAAATAAAAACAAAGATGCAATCACCAGTGACATTGGCCACACATTGTGGTCTCTCCTACCATTTCCATCAAATACTATGAAGACGTGATATAAGTTTATTAGTTTTAACGGTCATATCTGCGAAGCTAACGACAGCATATAGTTGACTTGCGGAAGAAGAGAAGATGTGAAACATGAAAATAGCTTGCTTGACAACTGTGAAGCTCTACCTTCACCTCCATCGCTAGCAAATCCGCTCATCAGCCGGCTGTCTTCCGTCAACGCCATATCCTACAGGTATTATCCTTGCTACCTAATGAAACAAATTGCACAAAGTTATTTTTCCTTTATTTTATTCACTAACTCTCTCTTTTTACAAATTAACATCTTCTGGGTCGTTGACAATCATCAATACACTCGGTGTGTCCAGTCGTGGAGCCTTTGAGCAGCTCGGGCATTTTGGGAGCGAAAAAAAAAATTTTTAATGATTCCTGTCAGTCACAAATTGGGCAAGTCTGTGTCCTACTCACAGGAGCGAAATTCACAGCATCTCAGAATTGGCCAAGACGAGAATGGAGCCACCCCAGGCATCCCCTCTGCTTATCCTCTCTGCCCTCCCCTCAAACGATGCCATCAAATGGAAAAACAGTGAACTTGAACACCCAGATGTGTTTCTCTTTCCCGTACCTGTAATGATTATGTTGCCTTTATAGTTGAAAGCACATGAAAAGATCTCATCAGTGTGCCCCTCAAGAACCTGGAGGCACTGACCAGTCTGAGCATCCCAGATTCTCGCTGTTTTATCAGCACTGCCCGTTAGAAGACGATTCCCTTGGGGGTTGAAAGAAATCTACAAGACAGAAAGGAAAAAGGATCACAGGTTTGTGTAATATGATTCCCGACATATTTTTCAACCAGCAAAAAGAGGACATTACTAAGCACCTGTCATCTTCCTAGCCTGGCATTTATTCTTACATAGAATAGTTCCTTCCTGATGGGAAAAAATATTGCGGGGATTAATACATGATTATTATTAATACATAATAATTCTTCTAGACAGAAGAAATTAACTGGCTACACCCCCCCCCACCACCACCACACACAACAACTCTAAGGATAAAGACCGAAGCTCTCTTCTAATTTGAGTATTCCCCACCTAGCCTCTTTCCAAAGTTTTTCCAGGCAAACCAAGAGAGCCCTGGTGTGGATGAGGACACAAGTCAGGCTCCTTCAAATCCAACCCCCCATGTCATCCCCGTAACCCAACTTTCTGTAAGCAAAAGCATACAGATCCTCCTTCAACCTGGCCACAGAATGAGTGAATGTCGTGCCTACAGGCAGGGACTTTCATTCTACTGCCACTCAAAGCAAAGCACATTGCATAAACCTGTGCTTAGTGCCTCCTATGTGCCAAGTGTTGTCAAACGTATCTGAGCAGCTGTCAAAGGAAATGGTCAGTTCACTATTCCTTTGGGCACCATGCTTCTAAGCCTCTCTAAATCATCATAACACAATGATTTGGGTCACATCCTCTAGGACTAAAAATTTGATGAGGGAAAGGCTCAAGGCCATGGCTTTTTTTTTTTTTTTCTCCTTATGTCCCCAGTACAACGCCTAGCACAGTGGAAGCTATCAAAAAGCATTTGCTGAGGGGTGCCTGGGTGGCTCAGTTGGTTAAGCATTGGACTCTTTTTTTTTTTTTTTTTTTAATTTTTTTTTTCAATGTTTATTTATTTTTGGGACAGAGAGAGACAGAGCATGAACGGGGCAGGGGCAGAGAGAGAGGGAGACACAGAATCAGAAACAGGCTCCAGGCTCTGAGCCATCAGCCCAGAGCCTGACGCGGGGCTCGAACTCACGGACGGCGAGATCGTGACCTGGCTGAAGTCGGACGCTTAACCGACTGCGCCACCCAGGCGCCCCAGCATTGGACTCTTGATTACAGTTCAGGTCATGATCTCACTGTTTGTAAGTTTGAGCCCACATGGGGCTACATGCTGACAATGTGGAGCCTACTTGGGATTCTCTCTCTCTCTCTCTCTCTCTCTCTTCCCCTCTCTCTGTTCCTCCCCCATTTGTGCTCTCTCTATTTCTCTCTCTCTTAAAATATATAAGCCTAAAATGCAATAATACAGAGTTTGAGAACTCTTCATTTTCACACATACACAAAAACATGTGCACTTGTTGAGTAGGACACATCATGCATGTCAAGTTATTAGACCAGCCACTCAGAAACACAGTCTGGGCTCTCTTCCCAGGCTGTCTCCCACATCCACACTTCCCTCTCTCCCTTCCTGCCCATCCCAGCTTATGGAGAAGATGTTCTCTGCATGGCCTTAGAGACCAACCCTGAAAGACAGGAGCTCCTGAGCTCCGGGCCACCAGCAGCAGGTATGGGGGGAGGGGGGCGTGGGTTGGTGGGGAGCACCACAGGGACAGTTCCAGGGTCTAGGGGCAGCCTTCCAGGACCTGAAGCCATCAAAATTATACTTTAAAAGGAAGGAGCAAATCTGATCTCAGGTACAAGACCAAAGAACTGGGCTGAACTGGGTGGGAGTGGAGGGTCCCCATGTCCAGATCTTTCCAAAATTGTCACAGGACATGGCTAAACTTCAGGTCACTGATTGGAAGTCTCTGCTCTGTGAATCACATATGGGTGAAGCTTATACAAAATCCTAAGCTACAGCTCTGAATTTTCAAAATAGGTCATTTTAAACTCTACTAAGTATTGGGGCACCTGGGTGGCTCAGTCAGTTAAGTATCTGACTTTGGCTCAAGTCATGATCTCGCAGTCTATGGGTTCGAACCCCGTGTCGGGCTCTCTGCTGACAGCTCAGAGCCTGGAGCCTGCTTCGGATTCTGTGTCTCCGTCTCTCTCTGCCCCTCCCCACCTCACGCTCTGTCTCTCTCGCTCAAAAATAAATAAACATTTAAAAAATTTTAAACTGTGAAGTATTAAATATTTCCCGGACACACTTTCTCAATTGCATTGAATTCACAGCACACTTGATACTTGCTGAACAGCATGTTATTCTGCATAATATACATTTGTGTGTCAGCCAAGACCGAGAAAAGTACTTCACCAGTTTCTTAAATGGCTTTAATAAGTATCTTCCGCTAACTCGATCTTTTGCTGATGGCTGAGAAAAAATACTGTCTTAAACTGTCTTAAAGATTTTAGGAATCATTTATTACGCTGAGTTTGAGGTCACACTTAAAAATATAGTTTTTATGATTTCTAGAAAGAGTAGGATAATTGGGCAAACCCTAGTGCCAACAGACCACTATGCATTCGATTCTTTTTAACTAAAGAAACTGCTCCAGATGAGAATGCAACTCACCTTTGAAATTTCACCTTCGTGGCCTTCCAATCTGGCAATGCATTTCCTTGTGGCTGCACTGAAAACCCTTGCCGTTCCTTTTTGAAAGAGTGGAGATACATATGAATTCATGTGCAATACAGAACTTTGAACCATGTGCTTTGAATTATGTAAATATCTATCCTTCTGACATACAGGCTCTGTGTGTTTGTCTCCCTTCCTGCGGCGAGGGCCACCACCTGAAACTGTCCGTGCAAGCTGGTGCCACCGCGGGAGAAGAGGGGGAAGAGGGTGCGTCTATAGCCCTGAGCTTACTAGAAGAAACAATGGGTTCCAAGGTCGAAAAGGCGGGGAAGGAATCCAGAAAGAAGATCTTAAAGAGAAAGGGGAGAATCAAAACAAGTTTTGAGAAGTTGGGGATGAAATAAGCCACCAGACCAGCACCACACACCAAAAAGCGTGTAAGGGCACAGAAGGTTCAGGAGGCCTTCTTGAAAAGGAACAACAGCCACTACTTGCTGGGCAAAGAATAGGCATTAGGGATGCCTTTCTACAGAAAGAGCTAGTAGAATGGTTTGTTCCCAGATGTTCTCCAGTGCCCAGAAGTGCCAAGCTCCCAGTAGACACCCATTAAGTGGATACAGGATAGGTGGGTGGATGGATGGATAGATGGGTGGATGAATGGATGGGTGGGTGGAAGGAAGGAAGGAAAGAAGGAAGGAAGGAAGGGGGGAGGGAGGAGGGAGAGGTATATACATTTCTTTAGAATTAAGGAGTGGAGGAGTTAAACAAGTGCAGAAGGAGAAAAACAGCAGTAGTAAAATTATCAGAAAAAAGTTAAAATTTATCTAGCCAGGTGAAGGCTGCTCTCTTATTGCAATTATAACTTTACACAGAGGCAAAATTAGTGCAATTAAAACATTAGATAGAGGCAAAATTAGCAAAGATAACGAATTTTGGTTACTTAATTTTCATTCAGAGAAGAACAAAATATCTTAGTAAATTTTGTACTTGCCCTTCTGACAATGTCAACTTCAGGAAGGAGTAGATGAAAAGTGCTATTGTACAATCAATATGACTAAAAATATAAAACTTGCTACTTGGACATTCCAAAAACCTTCAAGTGACCAACGTGTTTTAAGAATGTGTTAATACGACAAAAGTGAATATTCTACATAGTCATCCTTGAAATTTCTCAGAAGCATTTTAAACCCAGGCAAGACAGAAATAATATAGTCTGAAACTATGACTTTAAAAAGACAGAAATATGAATAGGACACCAAAAAATAATTCAGTCTTGAGAACGATTCCAATGAGGAAGAAAAAGGTGATACATACACACAGATGTAGCTGTGTAACTAACCCAGGTAACTAACCCAGTTGAATGGATCCAATTTTAAGAAGGGGGTGTGGGGCAAGAACCAGAGATTAAGTAAACAAGATTTCCTAAGCATCAAGACTTCTTAGAAGGTACACGATGGGAAGAGGCTCACAAGACACGCCAAAAGAGAAGAAGAAGATTTTTTTTTTTTGAAGCAACGTCTTGTTGAACAGGGAAAGAATAGACTCACTGCTGGGGGGCTTAACAGATGGTAGAGAAAACAAAAGGAGAAGAATTGAACGTGCAGTTCATTCTTACCCATCCCTCGGCATCCTGATCTCCAGACCTGGCTTCTTTCTGCTCCCCTAGTGCTGACAAGGTCCTAACATGCTTCCTAATCTGCCATTCTCTATAATTTAACATTCTCTATAATCTAACATTCTCTATATCCTCACATTCTATGTAAAACATATGTATGGTATTCTTCCTTGTCTCCCCCTCCACAGTACAGCTCCATGAGGGAAGGGATTCCTCTCTCTTCTGCTCACTGATCTATCCCATGCTCCTAAAACGATTCCTGGCACAAAGTAGGTACCCTCTCTACTTGTGTCGAATGGATTTTTTCGTATAAGTGAGAATGATATTTAAAATGAAAAGGGTAGATTAATTACAGTTAAGGGATGATTTTTAAAAAGCCAAGCTCTGTGATAAGATGAAAAAGTAAGTGGTTACTTTGAAAAAGTAGAACTCTCAAATTCAGGGTGTTTATAATTCCAGAGCATAGAAAGAACTTTATGTATGATCAAAGGATCACCTTTGAAAAGTCCTAGTGAGTAAGAGAATAAGCATGCAAATGTAATTTTTAAAAAGGAGACACAGGTGGAATAAAGACTGTGAAATTAAAATGAATCACTGGCAAAACTCTACAAGTCATTGTAACACAAAAGATATGCGACTGTTTAACAGTATGTTAGCCACAAGGAGCAAATGCAGGAAAACTAAGAACAAATCACGCCTCCCCCCCAAAAGCCTTCCATCTTTGCTAGAATTCCTGAAATGGCTGTTAAGAAGTTTACATGGACATGATGTAGAGTCCCCTGGAGTCACGAAGGAATTGGACATGATAAAACATCATATGTGAATATCAAAGAGATGCCTTAGACACAGTGGAGGCTTATGCGTGTTGACATGGTGATGACACAATCATAGCACAGCATGATACGCATTCATGGGAGCATGACACAGACATAGTGTCCTATGTGGCCATCACAGAGACAAGGCAGACATAGTATAGCATGATGTATGCTTGTCCAAAGAGATTAAAACACACAGCGTAGCAACATATGGGGTCATCAACAGGTGGCAAGATATATTGGAGCATCATACATGGTGGTCATCATGGACATGACACATACTGTCACACTTAGCATCACACTTAGCTGTCTAGGAGATGATGCAAAATAGCATAGCGCTCCCCATGGTTATCAAGGAGATGATATAAACACAGTATAGGATATACAGCATATACCCTTACGAGGTTGTCAAAGACATGAATAATGGCAGAGCATTATGTATGTATTGAAACATTCTGGAGTAATCACACACCATGACACATACTTAAGATATGATCCAGAGTGTGGCATCTCATGTTTTTGTCAAGGATATGATGCAGACGTCAAGAAGCGTCATTCACCGTCTTCAGGGAGTTTACCCCTGGTATAGCATCATCCATGGCTCTCGGGAGGTGGGGAAGTCACAATGTAGCATTGTATACAGTAGGTTAAAAGGTGATACAGACAGAGTGTAGCATGATTAGCAAAGACACGATGCAGACATGTCATACTGTGGGATTTGCAAGAAGACAAGTCTTCAGGCAGAAGACACAAACATGCTGTATGTCACACATGCTGTTATTGGGCCAAACTGCGGTCCCCACAAAACTCCTATGTTGAATTTCCAACCCACCGTGCCTCAGAAGTTGACTTACTTGGAGATTGGGTCTTTTTATTTTATTTCTTTTTAATTTTTAAATGTTTGTTTATTTTTAAGAGAGAGACAGACAAAGTACGAGCCAGGGAGGGGGAGAGAGAGAGGGACACACAGAATCCGAAGCAGGCTCCAGGCTCTGAACTGTCAACACAGAGCCTGACTCGGGGCTCAAACCCACCAACCGCGAGATCGTGACCTTGGCCGAAGTCGGACGTTTAACCAACTGAGACACCCAGATGCCCCAAGATTGGGTCTTTAAAGAAGAAATGAGATTAACATGAGGTCCTTAGAGTGTGCCCTAACCCAATATAGCCGGTGCCCTTGTAAGAAAAAGAGATTAGGACACAGACACGTGCAAAGGGAAGACCATGTGAAGACACAGGGAGAAAACTGCCATCTGCAGGCCTCAGAAGAAACCAACGCTGCCAGCACCTTGATCTTGAACCTGTAGCTGCCAGAATTGTGAGAAGAGAAATGTCTGTCTTTTAAGCCACTCAGTCTGTCGCACTCTGTTATGGCAGCCCTGGCAAACGAATACAGTTATCAAAGAGGTAATGCAGTTACAGGATGCCATCACGTGGGCTGGCCACAGACAGTGCAGGGTCGCGCGCGGTGGGCGAGATGACACAGATATCTCACAGCACCATACGTGATTGTCAGGAGATTCCTTATAATAGAGCATCACGCATGACTGTTAAGAAATATGCAAACAGAGTCTATAGCTTCATTCGCTGGCCAAGACATGATGAGACACAGCATGGCTTCGTACGTGGTCGTCAAGGAGAGGACCGGAAATGGTGTAGCATCACCCTGGCTGTCAGGGAAATGATGCAAATGTGGTGTGGTGTCGTACATTATCAGGGAGAGGACACACAGTGCGGTGTCGTATGTGCTCATCAGAGGGACGATATAGACACAATTTGTGTCATATGTGGATACAATAGGCTCGCCACAGACATATTGTAATGTCATAGGTGTTGATCAGGAATACAAGACACATATATTTCAACATCACAAATAATAGAAAAGTAACACAGAAATAATGCATCACCATATCCTGTTTTCCAAACGACACAGACATAGTGTGGCGTCATACATGATTATCACGGACATAATACAGAAATAGTTTAGTCGCATGGTGCAGGGTTGTTAAAGGGGTGATGTAGTAATCGTAGAGCATGACACATACTTGTACAGGGGGTTTCACATAATGTAGCATGGTTTTGTAGGATATGGTGCATATATCATGTAGCATCATGCATGGTCATCAAGGAATCTCTCCTAGTATAGACATTATACATGATTATCAAGAAAATGATATAGCTTTATATGTTGCTAGGAAGAACATGAGACAGACATAGTATAACATCATACATGTGTTTTAGGAGATAACACAGAAATAGCACAACACCTTACTTGATTGTCAGGGAGATGAGGTAATTATCAGGGTATGACACACAGTGTAGCATTATATATGGTTGCCAGGGAGATGATGCAATCAGAGTGTACCATCATTAATGGAGGGTAGCGAGCACTTAAGCATCACATAACGTTATTAATTGTTGACACAGATTAACGTTATACGAGCCTACCATTGAGATGACAGGCACTAGGGCATCACACGTAGCACTCAAGATGACACAAAAGGTATAGCCTGAGGAGCAGATTTCAAAAACACAACCCAGACATGATGTGGAATCATGTAGTTTTGTAAATGAGGTGAAGCAGACATAGCGGACCTTGAAGACGTGTTTGCCGAGGTGATGAGGTAGAAATATTACAGCGTCGCACATAAATTTCTAGGAAGTGGTGAAGATATGGCAGAGGATCATACACGGTTATAAGTGATTAGATGAAGGTATAGTGTAGTATCATACAAGATTTTAAAGAGAGTGACAAGGACTGTAAATTAAAACATAGCAGTTGGGTATATGACATAGACACAAGATAGCATCATATGTGGTCATTAGAGGGATAATGTGGACTTATGTGGCTCCCTTCATGGTCATCAGGTGTAGCATCACATTTGGTCTCCAGGGAGATGACAGTTCAGCATCATACTTGGCTACCAAGGTGAGGTCTCTCATGGAATAGCATTGCATATGGTTACCCAGGAGATTAGGTAGACTTTGGATAGCACCGCACCAGCTTGCCAAGGAGGTGAGGCAGATAAGAGTGCAGCATCCAGTGTGGTCTTTAAATGATAACAAAGTCATGGTGTAACTTAAAACGTAATCCTCGGGTCTATGGTGTGGACACAATGTAGCATCATAGGTGGCTATTAAAAGAATTATGCACACGTGGTGCAGCTGCATATGTGGTCATCAGCTGGATAACACAGGTGTGGGGTAGCATTACCTGCAGTCTTCAGGAAGATGACACAGTGTAGCATCATACTTTATTATCAGAGTGATGACTCAAAGAAGAGCATCACACGTGGTTGTGTGATGTCATGAGATGACACAGACTTAGTATAGCGTCACGTATGCTGGCCAAGGAGATGGTGCAGATGTGTCATCGCATGCAGCTGTCAAGGACGTGATGTGGACATAATGACAGGGTGGCCAGCAAATGATGTGGAAGTCGTGGAGTCTCTTACATGCTTGTCAGGAATACATAGTTATGAGGGTGACCTGTTGTTTAGTATAATAAATTACCACCCAAGACAGAGTGTATTCATAATGTTGTAATACCGATGCTTGTCAATGAGGGGGGACAGATGTCACATAGCATGATATGCAGCTTTCAGTGACACGTCAAAGACATGGTGTAACATCCTATTTATTTGTCAGCAAGGTGAGTTCATGGTAACCATACATGGTTATCAAGGAGAGGATACCTCCTAGGCAGCAATCAAGGAGATGATGGAGTGAAATGGAATATCGTGCATGGTTTTTAAGAAAATGTGAGTATGGTGTGTTATCATTTACGGCCATCAGGAGGGGATGATGGTATAATGTAGGGTCTTACTTGGTGACCCAGGGCTGGAGTAGACGTACCCTGTAACTTGTGTCCTGGAGGGATGAGATGGGCATAATAATATGCACGGTCAACAGGAAGATGACAGAGATGTATTGTAGCATCATATGTGGTCTTCAATGAGTTGAGGCACACACAGTTTACCACCAGTCCATGGTTACCAATAAGATGATGCAGATATAGTGTAGACTCATCAATGGTAAGGGAGAAGATGACGTATAGAACAGCATCACGTGTGTTCATCACAAAAGTGCGCTATACGTAATGGAGCAGCACGTGTGGATACAGGAGATAATACAGACTTATTATAGCTCTGTGGATGGTGGTCAAGTTGATGAGGTCAACACAGTGGAGCATAATGCAGGATTAGGGAGATGACCCATAATATACCACTATCCATAGTCATCAAGGAGGTGTGAAGACCGAGTATAACACCAGACGTGGCTGCCAAGGAGGTGACGCAGATATCGTGACATGGTTACCAAGAATACGATACGGACATAGATACCAACATCACAGAGATGAGGCACATGTGGTTTGTACCACAGCTGGTCATCAGGTAGATGACCTATAGTGTAGAATTATACATGTTTCTCAAACAAAGCATAAATCCCCCCACCCATAAATTAAATGTATGAATCGATGACCTACCATCGGCTGAAGCAGTAGCAATAAGTTTTCCAGTGTAATCAAAACAGCTGTCTAGTATTTCATCATCATGGCCTGTTAATGTTGCCACATATTTTCCATTTGCAGCGTCCCACAGCTACAAGTAAAACAAAAACAACAACAAAAAAAAGACGACTATGATAACTTCCTGTCTGAAGTGCAAAAACAGCAAGTAGTAGTCTTGATGACATGCGAACGGCTGGCTAAATAACTGGGCCAAGATCATGTGTATCATTTTCACATGTTCTGTTAATTCTACCTGGATTCATGACAAGAGACCACAGCCAACCAACTAACAAGGCACACTTTGGACGAGGAGAAGATCAGAGACAGACATTTAGGATGGGTAGTACAAATCTGCCACGATAGTAGGAAAAATCTCAAAGTGCCTGCTTCGCTGACTGGAGACGAAGTGTCCTCTTTTCATAAGAAGGTCATCAAATGATAAGGAGCTTGATCTAAAACTGTAACGCCAGCACGTGAAAAGTACACTAAGGTTATAATACATTGGATGTGTAATCAAATAATAATTCCAGAGCATAAGCTCTTAGCAAAAGAAAGTTAAAGGCAGGGAGACATTGTGCTGAACCTCACTGAGACTGCCTCTAATCAAAGTTCAACAAATGGACAGAGAGAATAAAGAAAAATAACATGCCTTTTATTTTTTTTTAAAGATCTTGTAATAATTAACACTGTTTGATCTGATTCAATTAACATTGTTTTACTACATAGTTTCTTTAAACTCGGGAGATCAGAAACAACATTTAAAAATGCCAACTATCCTCTCTGTCTCAAAAATAAATAAAACATTTAAAAAAATTTTTTAAAAAGGGGGCGCCTGGGTGGCTCAGTCGGTTGAGCGTTCGACTTCGGCTCAGGTCATGATGTCGCGGTTTGTGAGTTCAAGCCCCGCGTCGGGCTCTGTGCTGACAGCTCACAGCCTGGAGCCTGCTTCGGATTTTGTGTCTCCCTCTCTCTCTGCCCCTCCCCTGCTCCTGCTCTGTCTCTCTCTGTCTCAAAAATAAATAAAACATTTTAAAAAAAATTTTTTTAATGCCAACTATCATTTATAAATTAATATCTTAATTTTACAGTACCTTTGAAATTTGTTAATGTTGCAGGGAATGTCTGACACAGTAAAAAGCAGGCAGACAAGAACTGTAAAGCAAAGGTGTTTCTTGAGCTCACCATGCAGGTTTTGTCCATAGAGCCGGTTAATATCAGAGAGCAATCCCAGTTGAATAAAGCACTGCTAATCTCAGCACAATGCCCAACTAGGGTATACACCTTCCTGCAGAATGGAAAGGATGCATGCTGGTGAACGATGCCACACGTCAGGATATGTGCCCAAATAATGATGTCTAGCCCCCTGTGGGTGTAAGAATCTAAACTTTGGTTTTTACAAAATAACATCTTTGATGACCAAACAATGATGGCTTTACTATAGCTCAAAAAGAGTCAACTAGGCTACTCATTTCATTTCAGCAGAAATATACCAAAACTTTAAGCACTCAAAGATGGCAACATTACTTAAGACAAGACCTCAGAAAGCCATGGGTAAAAAATAATAAAGATGGTCTGAAATTCTGGAAGCGCTCTTACACCGGATGAGCGGACCCCCTGGTAGTTCAGAAACTTCCTCTCAAGTGTCTGAAGGGCCCTTCCTCATCTTGATTGCTACCCCTGATGATTAGCCCCCTTACCAAGATGCAGACAGGTCCAAGGTAGAGCTTTATAGAACAAATAGTCTAATTTAGTTAACATCTTAGCAACTAGAACCAAAAATAATTAGGAAGGAAATTGAAGTTCGTGGACTAAATTAAGTAGGGGAAATTAGCCATGATTTTATTTACTCCTGATATCCATGCCTACGGTAATGACAAGCCACTGAAATTTGATTACATAGTATACAGAATAAGTAACAGCCATACACCCAGGCTACCGTTAACATTCTCCTTGTATGTTGCTGTGTGGCATTATTTGCTCAGAATTCTAAGAAGATACACATGTTTTATGGATCAGAAATACCATTAAATAATGAATTAATTTATTTGTGGTGTGTCCTATTCCTATAGAATCCAAAGCACACTTAATAGATAAAGATTAAACTAATGAACAGCAAAGATGGTCTTCTTAACCCTCTGATTTAGGTTTTAAATTTTTTTAATGTTTTCTTATTTTATCTTTGAGAGAGAGAGAGAGAGAACATGAGCAGGGGTAGAGCAGAGAGGGAGACAGAATCCGAAGCAGGCTCCAGGCTCTGACAGCTCAGAGCCTGATGTCAGGCTCGAACCCACGAACCATGAGATCGTGACCTGAGCCGAAGTTGTACGCTTAACCGACGGAGCCACCCAGGCGCCCCACAGATTTTAATATTCCTAAAGACAGAGAATACCTTCCAGTTTCAGCTTCCCACACTGCAACTGTATGATCAAAAGACCCTGTGATGATTCTGTCTCCCGAGGTGTTAAAGGACAAAGAGATGATTTCAGCCAAATGTCCCTAGAAAGAGAGTGGATACCGTCACGCACACCTGTGGAAAAACACTCCCTACAAATGCACAATATCCTAGTTGATAAGAAAATGCTAGAAAAGGCAAAACTCTATAGGGGGAAAAAAGATTAGTGGTTGACTGGGGGTGGCAAGAGGGAGAGATTGCAAATGGGCACAGGTTTCTTTCCGGGGAAATGTTTGAAAACTAGAGTCTGGGGAAAGTGGCACTTGACTAAATTTTTCTCAAAGTTGACTTACACACTTAAATCAAGTCAATTTTACATAGTACGGCTGTTTGTTTTTTTTAATTTTTGTTTCTGTTTGAATAGACAGGGTGAGAGCATGATTTGGGAAATCAGAGGGCTTTTTTCACATTGTCTTAAAAACATTTTTAGAAGAGCTGTATGCAGGGAGCCTGCATGGCTCAGTGGGTTAGGCATCTGACTCTTGATCTCAGTTCAGGTCATGATCTCACGGTTTGTGAAACCGAGCCCCGCATTGGGCTCTGCACTGACAGTGTGGAGCCTGCTTGGGATTCTCTGTCTCCCTCTCTCTCTACCTCTCCTTCAAGCTCTCTTGCACACACACACACACACACACACACACACACACACACGCTCTCTCTCTCTCTCTCAAAAAATAAACTTAAAATGATTATAAAAAAATAAAAGGGCTGTGCGCTTTATGGGTTAACAATAGGCAAGTTTGTGAAATAAAGTTAATAACTTAAAAAAAAAGGATATTCTTGGGGCACCGGGGTGGCTCGGTCGGTTAAATGTCTGACTTCAACTCAGGTCGTGATCTCTCAGTTCACGAGTCTGAGCCCCACATCAGGTTCTGTGCTGACAGCTCGGAGCCTGGAGCCTGCTTGGGATTCTCTGTCTCCCTCTCTCTCTACCCCTCCCTCACTCATTCTCTCTCTCTCCATCTCTCAGAAATAAACATTGAAAAAAAAATTAAAGGATATTCTTATGATGACTTAACATCAAATAGGTTAATAAATATCTGGCCTTTGGCCTGACTTTCACCTGGTCCCTGTCTACGGTTGATGCATCAGACGTCCTGAGACAATCCGAAGAAGCCCTTCTCTGCAGCAGATTCTACTCTGCAGTGTCTCCTTTGTTTCTCTAATTATTGTAGCAAATTAACATATATTACTTTTTTAAGTAGCGGAAAGTTTCATTTACAAATCAAACTTCTGATTGATCCCGAATGGAAAAAACTAAATGCGGCTGAACATGGCAATTCCGAACACACGAAACGAACGTGTTCTCTGGCGGCAGGCAGGTGTAGGTGTGCAGGGACAGATGCGTCCTTCGAGGACTGTCAGGCATGTGTCTGAAAGTGGAGGTAATGCAGAGGCAGCTGCCCTCGGACAGGATGAGAACGAAGATCGAAAGAGGATGCTTACGCTAATTAAGGCTGGCACTCTGCATCCCTCGGCGTTAGTTAAAAAGGGTGCTTTTTCTCTCTCCGGGCCATTTTGTAACTTTCTTGGAAAAAGCTCTCCTAGGGGAGGGGTCCTGTGTTTAATGTCCATTTATAATTTGGAAGGATAAGACTTGGGTTTTCCAGCTAGCAGTTCCCACCGATCGGCACAGAGAATCACCCTATTTTTGTACGGGGGCGTGGGCTGCGGTGGGGAGAAGCAGAGGCGGCAGGCAAGTGCTGGACGCCCGGTGGCAGTGGACAGAGGCCCCTGTGGGGACAGGCAGCACCGGGGCTATGGGCGGTGCCCTGTGGCCATGCTCCTCCTTCCGCTGGCCCCTTGTCATTTCAGACTTTGTAACACAGAAGGCTCCTAAGACTGGGGGGGTGGGGGGTGGTGGAGGACGGAGCGAGCAGTCATCCGTTTAAGGAATCTTCTGGAAAGTTCTCCACTTCCGCCCCTTCCAGAAAGTGCCAGCCTCCTCCTACTTGGCTTTAAGCCAGGAAGACGGCAGTGGCTTTAAGTCACAGTTGGTATGGTTTACAGACTAAAGCCAGTCACAGGAAAGAGCCCGCGTGGCTTCCCCTGCTCTCCCATCAAAGCCTTTTGGAAGAGCCAACAAACCAACCGGGACACTCTTTTCACTGCAGAGTCTGAAAGCCCAAGAGGTCAGTTTGCAATAAACACAAAAATAGAAACAAACTCAAATGACAGGCCGGTGCTAAAGGGCGGCGAATGAAAATGCAAGGCTCCGGAGGCTGTCGCATTTTGAACGTACCGTCAAAGTGAGCGCTTCCTCTCCGTTCTGAATGTCCCACAGTTTGGCTGTTGTGTCCATGCTGCCAGTGGCCACCAGGGTGCTTTGAGGGTTGAATGACAAACACACCTGAATTACAGGAAGTGGAAGAGATTTGAGAGAGAGAGAAGAGTTTTGCGCTGTCAATTTTGCATAGAAAAGCTTCGAGACGCAACCACCTTGGATTCAGCCTAATTCTTTGTAAACCACGCAGTGAAACATCAGATCCGGGTGGCCTGCCTTGTGCCGGTTCGATCCCGAAGCACTCTCCTCTTGGGAAGAAGCTTCCTGCTCTCCCACGGCACCCGGCTCAGGATTTCAGGGGCACTGGCGCCCCTCCCCGCTTCCAGACCACAGAACACGAACAAAAGCAAACCCATCTCCTTCGAGATGAGATTCGTGTTTTCTGGCTTCCGGCTTCCGGGGTGTTAACTTCACAGCCCTTTCAATCCTCCCCCTCACTCACCAAGGACTTTGGCTACTGGATTTTAGTCTCAAGTCCAAGTCCTACGCGGCCTTCCTGTGAGGCACCAGTCCAGGACCCCAGACCCGTGACCCTGCACTCCCTTTCATAATCACTCCCATGGCCACACCCTGGACTTTGACATCACTTCCTGTAGAAAATTCACTACCAATACATCAATCCCGAGTTACAATTTCCCAGGACTTCCGCTTCCTTCCTCACCAAGCCATCCCCAGGACATTTTCCATCTCATTCAGACCCCTGCCTTTTCCCGGCCCCTCATCCCCCACTCAGCTGACATCTTGAGAACATGGCTCCTGCCAGTATCCTCAATACCTCACTCCCTGTCTTTCCACTGCGCCATCGGTGAGACTCCCACCAACTGTAGCAACTGCCTTTGCTTCAGAAAACTGCACAGCAGGTCATGGCGTTGCTCGTTCGTGCCTTCTGTCCTCAGCTGTGTGCTCAGCACCCTTCCCAACGTGAACGTGCCTCTGCCTCAGTACATTGTCCCTTTCCCCACTCTTGTCCCCAGTCTGTTTCACCCCTCCTCCACAGATAGCCTGGCCTCCTACTATTTCCCTGAGAAAACTCACCTATGGGGGAGGGGGGGGACTTCCTCACCTGGGCCTCTCCTCCCTTCCGTCCGTCTCAGGTGCAGAGGGATCCCTTTGCCCTTCTGGGACACCCTCTTGCCCACATACCTAGGAGCCACGTGCCCACTGATTTTTTCTCTCCTTCTGGACTAGATCCCTCCTAGTGGCCTAGAAACATGCTTGGGCTTTTCCCACATAAAAACAAACCCTCCCTTGACTCTACGTGCCCCCTTTTCGACTACTTTTTCCCTTTCACCACCAAATCCCTGACTGCCCATCCCCCACTCTTCAACTCTACTGGAACCACTTTGGTTAAAGGGCCGATCCAATGGCTCTGTCGGTCACCCCACTTAACCTCCTTGACATCTGCGGTGTTGACCCCTTTCTTCTCCATATTTTCTTCCCTCTTGACAGCCATGACCCTGCTCTGCTTTTCTTCTTTTGCTTCCTGTCTGTTTTTTGTATCTTTTGGAGGGTTCTCCTCTTCTCCGTCTGCTCGAGATGCCATCACACTTCTCCCCATACTGACCCTTTTCCTTTCAGAAATCTCACTTCCTCAGTGGTCCCCACTGCCACCCTAATACCACTGACTCACCCACATATCCGTGTCTCCTGCCCAGACTTTGCCACTCAATTCAAGCCCAAAGGGCCTCCGATGGACATCACGCGGGCAGCTTGGACCAATCAGTCTAAGACACGTGAGTCATATGAACACAGAGCTGCTTTTCCTTCTGTATAGAGAATTGGTGAACGGTACTGCCATTGTCTGAAATCAGGGAATCTCTCTGGGGGCCCTTTTTTCCTTCAGGTCTCACATCTACTTGCTGACCCAGTCCTACTCCTCCACCACCTACGCCTCTGTCATTTCTGCTTGGAAACAAGATGCCCCACCAGCCCCTACCTCCGATCATGCTGCACACTGCCAAAAGAATGATCTTCCCAAAGACTCAAAGTGACCACGCGATCCCCCAGCTTAAGAGTCCCAACAGCACAGCACCATCCACAGGATGAAGCCCTAATTCCTTAGTATAGCATAGGAATCAAAACTACGGGCCACTTCGATCATGCTCACCATGCGATGTGGCTCTGAATGGGTTGCAGGTGCCAAGATAAGGTGCCTTGAATCCAGGCAGCTGGACAGCACAAGGGGTCCTCAGCCAGCACCCCTGCCCATGGGCAGAAGGCAGCTCCCCTCCGTGCGTTGCATGGCCACGTTGGCATATTCTGTGTATATCACCCCAGGGTGAGGCTGGGAAGCGCTGCTCTGGCCACACAGAGTCACCCGAGTTCAAAAGCACCCACCACCGTTGCACACCTCCTCTGGGCGTGCTGCTTCCTCATCCTGAGTACACGTGCAAAGTCTCTCCTCAGCACCCCCCTACTGGGTGCTCCCCTCTGTGACCACACTAAACTCCCCACGAACTTCTAGCACACCCACAAAGCATCTTTGAACTTATTTATTGGTGCCTCTACTCCCTCTACTAAAGTACAAAATCCCTGCAGGACAAGATCTATGTGTGATTCTATTTGGCATGCCAAACACGTAGGCCAGGGCTCGACACGCAGCCAATATTCAGTAAATATTTATTGGATTAATGTTGTTGACTATGAAAAAATCAATGTTTTCCTAGGAACCATATATAAAAAAAAAAACTTTTTCAAAGTTCCAAGGGAGTGTGAGAATGAGGATTATGTCTTTTTTATAACTTTGGGTAAATTACGTACTCTATGCCTCAGCATCTTGGACTGTAAAAGGGGGAAATATCTAGCCCTTAGGGTTGTTATGAGATGCAACTAAGCTAATATATGTGAAGGGCTTAGGACAGCGCTTTGTGCACACTGAGCGCAATTAACGAGTCGGTTATTAGTTTTTCACTGCATTATCCCCCAGTGTCTAGCAAAGTATTAAACATAGCACGAGCCCTTATTGGACGAGTACACCATGAGTTTGAAGGATAAATATAAATAAATTTTACTCCTAAAATAAGCAGCTTGTTTATTTTTAAAAGCTATCATTTGTTCCATGGGGTGCCAATTATCTCACTCATTGTTATAAGCTGTAACACAGAATTGGCCAAGGTCAAGGCCTCCCAATAGTGAAAGCTATTTAGAGTATCAAACTATTTATGCAAATTTGAATTCTAATGATATCCGGGAAACAATCAGCCTAAATATTTCCCGTGATATATATACATATATATATATATATATATATATATATATATATTTTAAAAAGGTACTTTAAAAGCTATGTTAAGAATTTTATCAACCCCCATCAAGTCAATCCTTCAAAAGCAAGTCAATGAAAAAGAAGAAGTCAGGTTGGATATTGCATTTAAATGTTTATCATATTACACATCTAATTGGTCAATGCAGGATGCAGGTTATTGAACGACATCTTTAATATATAAACACTCGAATAGCTTGTAATTTACATAGATGTCACCATATGGAATAAATGTAAACTAAAAATACTGGATAGAATTATAAAATTAATCATGAAGGTAGAACCACCACTTTTATATGATGGACTCCTAAAAAGAAATAGCAATGATGTGTTGACATAGGTCCATCAATTGTAACAAAGGTACCATTTTGGTGGGGGATGTTCATAAAGGGACATGCTTGGTTCTGGGGGGATGGGAGGGAATATATGGGAAATCTCTGTACCTTCCACTCAGTCTTGTTGTGAATATAAAACTCCTGTAAAAAATAAAGTCTATTAAAAAAGAGAGAAAGAGAAAAGCGAAGAAGAAGAAGAAGAAGAAGAAGAAGAAGAAGAAGAAGAAGAAGAAGGAAAACAACAACATAAAAAATATAACAAAATAAATATACTCACTATTTCTGCTGTATGACCTCTAAAGGTATGGTAACATTTTCCCGTGTCTACACTCCATAGCTTACAAGTCTTATCAAAGGATCCAGTGGCAATTTTGTCACTAAAATTTAAAACAAAGGTAGATTTTGAAAACAAATTCAAACACACTATATGAGACACTGAATTAAGACAAGACATTAATACGTAGGTCTGCATCTACTCAGAAATTTACTTCGTTTTTGAAACAACAAACAATCTTACGTTTGTTTCGGTGGATAACAATTTTAAGGTCTAATTTTTCAATAATATAAGATTATGCATTTAATCTAAAATGTTTTACGTTGAAAGTATAAATTTATGTTTGGGATTACAATCAGTTTTTAAACTAGCACAATGAATATGGTAAATTTTTTAGTTTAGAAAACTCCTACCAAATGGAAATTAAAAATGTATGAGAGGCAGGAAACGGAAAAATTCTATTAGATCTACTGACAAGGATAACATTGAATTTAAAAGAAGAAAAATGAAAAGGTATAAATCCAATGAACCACATGGCTAGATGAGTTTTTGAGAATTTAGTGTC
The DNA here is from genome assembly GCF_007474595.2 of Lynx canadensis. NCBI lineage: Eukaryota > Metazoa > Chordata > Mammalia > Carnivora > Felidae > Lynx > Lynx canadensis. The sequence goes on along the minus strand of NC_044310.1, from coordinate 210,243,388 downwards.
TCCTTGGGAAAATAATGCTGCTAATATCCCAATTGTCAGCTCTTTGGTGAAGGAAGACGGTTTTCAGAGGAAATATGGTGAGACCTCAGTCCCTTTCAAACAAGAGGCTTTCCATGTACACCGCAGAGCAGGGTTACTATCAACACCAGACAGATAAGAGTAGGTTGGCCCGCATAACCTTTGACCATGGAACTAAATCTTTTCCTTTACCATTGACCCCTGTCTTTTATAGCAACTCATCAAAATGCTTCACCCAACGGGGTCACCGGTTATACTGCAAGCTCATTGTTCAAGACTCTTATTGGGTCTTAAGACCCAAATACGTATCTTAAAGCAAATTCTATGTGCTTGGCACAGTCATAGGATTTATATTTTATCCAAACTAACATTAGTGCCCTGTATCTCTCCTTCACTCTCAGGCCACCCACATAAGTGTTTCTGTGGTCTCTGATACTAAAGGAGTCAGGTCCTTTCTGTCCATGCTCCATGCTCCAGGGACAGACTGTTCTGGATAATACCCACCCACCCACCTCGAGCTTCCTAACACTCAAGGCTGGTTGTCAACCCAAAGTCTGCACTAACTCTCTCCCCATCTGGTCTGAGCATTTCTCATCAGCTGCTGATGTCCAACTTCTGCTCAGATATGCTGAGAGCACTGTGTGCTCTTTGTCAGCTCCTTCCCTCCACTCTCCAGCCCTCCTCCCCCTCAGACATATTGTCTCAAGTTGCTGCTGTTTCTCTCTCAGCTCCTGTTGGATCACACACTGCTCTCTACACCCATTCACCACTACATTATAAAAGATAACACTGATTTCACAGTTTTTAAAATTACTTTATAGAATCAAAGCTTACTTCCGACCCAATGTATAAAACATGTAAGAACTAACCTGGTTCTTCTATCTCTATCTCTGTCTTTCTGTCTCTCTGTCTCTCTGTCTCTGTTTCTGTCTCTCTCTCTCTCTCTCTCTCACACACACACACACCCTCTCATTCTTTGGTGGTGATCTTGAATCTTGAACTCACTCTGCTGAACCCCCAGTGCCCCAAAGTGCTGTGAAAAAGGCTGCTTTAATCCATACATAAATCATCAGACTATGTAATTGGACAAGCGAGTTTTTTGTCAGGGGGTCTTGGTAGAATCCAATAGAAAGGCCAAAAGATGAAGAGTTCCTCCCCTCTCTATCCCCCCAAAACTTTGTTCTAAGATAGATATGCAAAAATATCCTGTCTTGTAAGTATAATATTATAGGATATTATATTACATCATGCAGAACATACTGTTAAAGTCCTTTAAATAACACTGCAAGTAAAGTAGGAATTATAGTAGAGGTAAAGCATTATCATTTATAATAGCAATTAAATCTCTCTCCCACAGGTTGGTGCAATAAGGCATTATAAAAACTATCATTCTCTACAATGTAAAACTGCATACATCCAAGTTAAGTTTTTGGTAATGTAATTGGAATACTTAATCATTTTAATGTACCAATTAAGTTTGATTGTGCCATCACAATTGATATGATTTAAACTGTGTTACATCTTAGAAAGATATAATGACATTAGCAACCTACATATCAAGTTTTTAACGTATATGGTATAAAATTTCTACTTTAAGTGCATCAGATTTTGATAGGATTCCCTTTATCGCCCCTGCCACTACCCTAGACTGTTCTCATCATCCCATGAATGTATCTTTTTATCTGCCTCCTAACTAAATTCCTTGCCTCCTGTTTCATCCCAATCCAAACCCTCTGACCCCTTCTCTCTTCCAGAACAGCCCTCCCAAAATGGCACTTGCATTGCGTCCCTCCTTTGTACACAAAGCCTTCATGACAACTCAGTCGTCCAGAACAGAGTTCAAACTACGCAGAACACTCTGAGCTCACCCACTTCTGATTCTCACCAGAAAACATCCACTAGAGAGCCAGGGGCACTGGGGGAGCAGGGCAAAGCCCCACCTAGGCCATGGAGCTGGAGGGTGCCCTCCCCCAAGGTGCCCTCCCACCTCCTTTATTTTCCACCTCCAAGCTCCTGCTGGAGTTGCACATCATCCTCAGAACCTCCACCAAGAGAAATCCCACTGGCCTTTCTCTTCTAACTTTCAAGCCATTTACTGTTGTGTTCTAGTCATCATAATACTATCATAAACGAGACATATTTACTGAGACAGCTTAGTGAATGGAAAAAGTCACAGTGGTCAGTCATGAAAAAAGACACACATTAAAAACTTTTACTCAGGGGCGCCTGGGTGGCGCAGTCGGTTAAGCGTCCGACTTCAGCCAGGTCACGATCTCGCGGTCCGTGAGTTCGAGCCCCGCGTCAGGCTCTGGGCTGATGGCTCGGAGCCTGGAGCCTGTTTCCGATTCTGTGTCTACCTCTCTCTCTGCCCCTCCCCCGTTCATGCTCTGTCTGTCTCTGTCCCAAAAATAAATAAACGTTGAAAAAAAAAATTAAAAAAAAAAAAAAACACACTTTTACTCAAATACGCAAGGCAAAGGCCTTTTCTTTGGCTACCTGGAGCTCATTATCTGCCTTACAGAAATCCTACCCAACCTCTACAAGTTCCAATTTGAGAACTTAAACACACTTGTAGGACCATCTGAGTACAAAGATAGTTCGAAATGTTTCCATGCATTTTCTAATGTTTACACTGACCTCACCTACAACTTCACTCACTAGCAATTTTTCAAAGATTTACCTTAGCTACGTTTTCACGAAAAAATAACAGCTTTCTTTTCACACGCATATTTCATTAGTTTAAGCACTATTTAATTCAATTCGATCATTAAAGTTGAAATCACAACAACCATAAGCAGATTTATGGACAAATACAAGTAACTCATGGTAGACTTAGACCTAACCGGTGGGAAGAAAAGCTGAGCACACCAGTGGATGGCCCAGTTTCTGCAAATATCCAGGGAGCCTTGGGTACCAGCAGTACGTCATGCAGAAGGAGAGCTAGAGATCTGTTGAATCAGTTAACTAGAGGCTGGTTTAAAAATGCTATTATATCTTGTACTGTTACCTAGCATGCCACCGGACCCATTTTTTTTTTTTTCAGCTAAGACTGTAAATTAACTTCTGAACAAGGTAAACCATGCTCTGGGGGTATGTCACATTCTCCAGAAGCCAGTGCTCTAAACATCAATAGGACATAAGTGCCTGTCAGAGAACTCCCAGGGGACGGGACTCAGCCCTGCTTGAACTTGGGACTTTAGCTCGCCTCTTAACTACCCCGTGATTTTGAGAAAGGTCCTTGAACTTTATATACTTTATGTGAGAAAAAGAAGACCTATCCCCAAACTCCTTTAAGCACCAAAAGGGGTATTTAAAAAGCTTTCAAAGCACACATCCAGGCACTTGGAAATTTTAGTTCTCTTTTTCTTTTCATCCCCCAAAAACCAGAGGAAGACATGAATAAATGGAGAGAAAATAAAGGATTTAATGGATTAATGAGGAAGAAGTGAATGACTGAATGTCTGTTTACCCATACGGATTGTTGAATGCTATGGCATAAACCACATTCCGGTGGCCCTCCAGGGTATGAAGCTCCTCTCCAGATGCAGTATCCCAAAGTTTACACGTCCGATCATAGCTTCCTGTAATAAAGCTAACACGCCGGAGACAAATAGATCACAAAGTGACAACAGCAGCGTGTTAATAAAGACCTTGTTTTTTTACCTACAAGATTATAACCCCATTTATCTTGCTCTTCTTTTTTTTAATCTTTCTTTATTTTTGAGAGAGAGAGCAACAGAGCATGAGCAGGGGAGGGGCAGAGAGAGAAGGAGACACAGAACCCGAAGCAGGCTCCAGGCTCTGAGCTGTCAGCACAGAGCCCAAGGCGGGGCTCGAACTCACAAACCGTGAGATCATGACCTGAGCTGAAGTCAGACGCTTAACCAAGACTGAGCCACCCAGGTGCCCCATCTTGCTTTTTACAAAATGAAATCGTGTATGGAGAACCGTTAAATTGGGGACAATAGCTACATCCTTTTATTAGGAACTTTTTTAATTTTATCCCTAAACCAAAACAGAGCCACTAAATCAGATTAAGAGTAATCCTGCCAATAATCATTCTTATAAATAATTATGAATTAAATAATATTAATCAGCAACATTTTCTGAAATTCTAACAGATCTCAATAAACAGTATCGTTCTTCCCATTGGTCAGCCCATAAAATCTTAGCATCATCTTTGGTTCCTCTAATCCCCTCATATACCACACACAATCTATTAGTAAATTCTGTGAGCCCAATCTCAAAATACACCCCTAGTGTGGCTGCATTTCACCAAGCTCCATTGCCTCCGTCTCTTGCCTAAACCATGAAACCATCTTCTAATAGATCTTGGCTCACACATGGTCCTTACTCCTTATGAGTCTATCTTCCACACCGAAATTGGAGGTTTTTGGTTTGTTTTTTTTTTTTTAACTTCCCTCTGATGGCTTCCTAACAATCCAGAGGAAAATTCAAATTTCTGCTCATGGCCCACAAGACCAACTGCACTGGCTGTCTCTAGGACCTCAACTTGACCCCAAAGCACACCCTGAGCAGGTACATTCACCTCTTTGCTAGTCTTTCTTCTACCCATCTGGTTTACTGCCCTGGAACATGACTGGCAAACTAGTAAGTGTCAGTGACTATTTACTGAAGATTAGCAATCCTCTTACATGACTATTCTTCTACAGGAATAATTTGTATGTTGGTCTCTCATATGTAGTTTTTTATTTTAGAGAGAAGGAGCACATGCAAGTGGGGAGGGGGAGGAGAGACAGAGAGAGAGAGAGAGAGAGAGAGAATCTCAAGCAGGCTCCATGTTCAGCATGGAGCCCAATGAAGGGCTCGATCTCACGACCCTGAGATGACGAGCCAAAATCAAGAGTTGACCACACTGAAACAACTGAGTCACCTATGCACCCTTTGACCTCTAATATTTTAAAGTTAAAAATACTATCTTAGTTACTCCTTAAATACTCCATTAGGAAAGCTACTTCCCCAACACAGAAAAAAGTGCACAGAAGTAAAAAGCTGGTCTGCAATAAAAAAGAATGAAATCTGGCCATTTGCGACAATGTGGATGGAACCAGAGTGTATTATACTAAGTGAAAAACAGTCAGTCAGAGAAAGACAAGTGTCAGATGATTTCACTCATATGTCGAATTTAGGAAACACAACAGATGAACATAAAGGAAGAGAAGGAACAGTAAGATAAAAACAGAGGGAGGTAAACCGTAAGAGACTCTTATATACTGAGAACAAACTGAGGGTTGATGGAGGGAGGGAGGCGGGGTAGGATTAGAGGTAGGGTTAGGGTTAGGGTTCACTAAGTGAGTGATGGGCATTAAGCAGGGCACTTGTGATGAGCACTGGGTGTTATACAGAAGTGATGAATCATTGAGTTCTACTCTCGAAACCAGTACTGCACTGTATGCTAACTTAAATTTAAATAAATTAATTAAAACAAATAAATTAAATAAAGAAATTAATTAATAAATAAAATTTAAAAAAAAGTCTGAGTGTCAGGTGGTAACGATAAAGGGTAAACAGATAAATGATAAATTCTGACAAGGAAACTCAACCAAACAAAAGGGTTGACAAGGCAGTGTACCTTTGATTCTTCTCCAGACACTTCCTCTTAGCTTTTCAGGGAAGTAAACTGGCACAGTCATGATGGAAGATAGGATGGTGGGTCCCCCAAAAAATTAAAAATAAAACTACCGTATGATCCCACAATCTCACTTCTGGGTGTATATAAAAAAAATGAAATCAGGGGTGCCTGGGTGGCTCGGTCGGTTGAGCGTCCGACTTCGGCTCAGGTCACGATCTCGCGGTCTGTGAGTTCGAGCCCCGCGTTGGGCTCTGTGCTGACGGCTCAGAGCCTGGAGCCTGCTTCAGATTCTGTGTCTCCCTCTCTCTCTGCTCCTCCCCCGTTCATGCTCTGTCTCTCTCTGTCTCAAAAATAAATAAACGTTAAAAAAAAAGTTTTTTTAATGAAATCAGGGTCTCATAAAGGTATCTGCACTGCATGTTCTTTGCAGAGCTGTTCACAATAGCCAAAACACTGAAACAACAAATATCCACCAGGGAATGAATGTCATACTGTTTAGCCATGAGAAAGAAAGAAACTCTGCCACTTGCAAAAACATGGACGAACTTGGAGGGCATTATGCTAAGTGAAATAAGCCAGACACAGAAAAACAAGTATTGTCTGATCTCACACACAGGTGGAATCTAAAAAAAGTCAAATTCATAGAAGCAGACAGTAGAACAGTAGTCACCAAGGACGGGGAGTGGGAGAAATGGGGAGACATTGGTTAAAGAGCATAAATTTGCAGTTATGTAGGATGAATAAATCTAGAGATGTAATGCACAGGCATAATCACTATAGTTAATAATATTGACCTGAGGGCGCCTGGGTGGCGCGGTCGGTTAAGCGTCCGACTTCAGCCAGGTCACGATCTCGCGGTCCGTGAGTTCGAGCCCCGCGTCGGGCTCTGGGCTGATGGCTCAGAGCCTGGGGCCTGCTTCCGATTCTGTGTCTCCCTCTCTCTCTGCCCCTCCCCCGTTCATGCTCTGTCTCTCTCTGTCCCAAAAATAAATAAACGTTGAAAAAAAAATTTAAAAAAAAAAAATAATAATAATAATATTGACCTGAGCTAGAACTGATCCATGAATTCAGCAAAGTCACAAGATATAAAATTAGTGCACAGAAATTAGTTGCACTTCTATACACCAACAATGAAGCAGCAGAAAGAGAAATCAAGGAATTGATCCCATTTACAATTGCACCAAAAACCATAAAATACCTAGGAATAAATCTAACCAAAGAGGTTAAAAGTCTATACACTGAAAACTATAGAAAGCTGATGAAAGAAACTGAACAAGATACCAAAACAAAAAACAGGAAAAATATTCCATGCTCAAGAATTGGAAGAACAAATATTGTTAAAATGTCGATACTATCCAAAGCAATCTACATATTCAATGCAATCCCTATCAAAATAACACCAGGATTCTTCACAGAGCTGGAACAAACAATCTTAAAATTTGTATGGAACCAGAAAAGATCCTGAATTTCCAAAGCAATCCTGAAAAAGAAAAACAAAACTGGAGACATCATAATTCCGGACTTCAAGATGAATTACAAAGCTGTTATCATCAAGACAGTATGGTACTGGCACAAAAACTGACACACAGATTAATGGAACAGAATAGAGAACCCAGAAATGGACCCACAAACGTATGGCCAACTAATCTTTGACAAAGCAGGAAAGAATATCCAATGGAATAAAGACAGTCTCTTCAGCAAGTGGTGCTGGGAAAACTGGACAGCAACATGCAGAAGAATGAACCTGGACCACTTTCTTACACCATACACAAAAATAAACTCAAAATGGATGAAAGGCCTCAATGTAAGACAGGAAGCCATCAAAATCCTCGAAGAGAAAGCAGGCAAAACCTCTTTCATCTTGCCCGCAGCAACTTCTTACTCACGTCTCTGGAGGCAAGGGAAACAAAAGCAAAAATGAGCTACTGGGACCTCATGAAAATAAAAGGCTTCTGCACAGCAAAGGAAACAATCAGCAAAACTAAAAGGCAACCGACAGAATGAGAGAAGATATTTGCAAATGACATATCAGATAAAGGGTTAGTATCCAAAATCTATAAAGAACTTATCAAACTCAACCCCCAAAAAACAAATAAGCCAGTGAAGAAATGGGCAAAAGACATGAATAGACACTTCACCAGAGAAGACATCCAGATGGTCAACCAACACATGAAAAAATGCTCAACATCATTCATCATCAGAGAAATAGAAATCAAAACCACAATAAGATACCACCTCACACCTGTCAGAATGGCTAAATTTAACTCAGGCAATGACAGATGTTGAGGATGTGGAAAAAGAGGAATGCTGGTGGGAATACAAACTGGTGCAGCCACTCTGGAAAACAGTATGGAGGTTCCTCAAAAAATTAAAAATAGAATTACCCTATGACCCTGCAATTTCTCTGCTGAATATTTATCCAAAGGACACAGACTTGCTGTTTCAAAGGGGCACATGCACCCCACTGTTCATAGGAGTGCATAGCCAAAGTATGGAAAGAGCCCAAATGTCCATCAGCAGATGAGTGGATAAAGAAGATGTGGCATATATGTGTGTGTGTGTGTGTGTGTGTGTGTGCGCGTGTGTGTGTGTGTATACATACACACACACACGCACACACACACACACAATAGAATGTTACTTGGCAATCAAAAAGAATGAAATCTTGCCATGTGCAACAACATGGATGGAACTAGAGTGTATTATGCTCAGCAAAATTAGTAAGAGAAAGACAAATATCATATGACTTCACTCATATGTAGAATTTAAGATACAAAACAGATGAACATAAGAGAAGGGAAGCAAAAACAATATAAAAACAGGGAGGGGACAAAACACAAGAGACTCTTAAATATAGAGAACAAACTGAGGGTTGCTGGAGGGGTTGGGGGTGGGGAGATGGGCTAAATGGGCAAGGGGCATCAAGGAAGACACTTGTTGGGATGAGCACTGGGTGTTATACGTAGGGGATGAATCATTGGATTCTACTCCTGAAATCATTATTGTGCTATATGCTAACTAACTTGAATGTAAATTACAACATAAATAAATAAAAAATAAAATAAAATAATAATTCTGGCTTGAAATACACTAAAAGAATAGATTTCAAGTGCTTTCTTCACACACACAAAAAGTGGTAACTGTGAGGAGATAATATGTTAATTAGCTTGACTGCAACAATTATTTCACTATGTGTATGTACGTCAAATCATGTGGTACATCTTAAATATATATACAATTTTATTTAAAAAAAATTTATCCTTGGTTGTTAAAAATTAGAAATGAAGAATAGAAAGGGAAATATAGAGGGGCACCTGGGTGACTCAGTTGGTTGAGTGTCTGCCTCTTGATTTCAGCTCGGTAATGATCCCAGGGTCATGGGATCAAGCCCCGAATCCAGCTTTGTCCTGGCAGGGCAGAACCTGCTTGGGACTCTCTCTCCCTCTCTCTGCCCCTCTCCCCTGATCACTTGCTCTCTCTCTAAAATAGAGACAAGAAGGGAGGGGGGGGAGGTAGGGAAGGAGGAAGGGAGGGAGGGAGGGAAGAAGGGAGAGAGGGAGGGAGGGAGAAGGAAGGAAGGAAGGAAGGAAGGAAGGAAGGAAGGAAGGAAGGGATATATAGAAATAAATAGATGGAGCACAGAGGATTCTTCGGGCAGAGAAACTGCTCTGTGTGATGCCTTAATGGTAGAGATCTGTCATTAAACATTTGTCAACCCATAGAATGAAAGAAAGCAAGAGCAACCCCTAATGTAAACTATGAAGTTTGAGTGATAATGACGTGTTGGTCAATGTAGGCCCATCAAATGTAGGAAATGCACAGTCCTTGGGGCAAGACGCCAGTGAAAGAAACTGAGGGTGTGTGGGGGCCAGACGTATGTGGCAAATCCCTGTACCCTCTGCTCAATTTTGCTGTAAACCTAAAACCACTATAAATAATAAAGTCTAATAAATTTTTTTAATATTTTTTTCATCTCAAAAAATTAATAAAGGAACTACCCTATGACCCAGCAATTGCACTACTAGGTATTTATTCAAAGGATACAAAAATGTTGATTCGAAGGGGCACGTGCACCCCAATGTTTAGAGCAGCGCTATCAACAATGGCCAAATTATGGAAAGCACCCAAATGTCCACTGACTGATGGATAAAGAAGATGTGGTTTATATGTACAATGGAATGTTACAGATCGACAAGAATGAAATCTTGCCATTTGCAACAATGTGGATGGAACTAGAGTGTATTATGCTAAGTGAAAAAAGTCAGAGAAAGATAAGAGAAAGATACATAGCGTATGATCTCACTCATATGTGGAATGTAAGAAACAAAACAGGTGAACATAGGGGAAGGGAAGGAAAACCAAGATAAAAACAGAAGGAGGCAAACCATAAGAGACTCTCAAATACAGAGAAGAAACTGAGGGTTGCTGGAGGGGTGTTGGGGGAGATGGACTAAATGGGTGAGGGGGACTAAGGAGGATGCTTGTTGGGATGAGCACTGGGTGTTATATGTAAGTAATAAATCACTAACCTGTACTCCTAAAATCATTATTGCACTATATGTTAACTAACTTGGATTCAAATAAAATTGAAAATTAAAAATTAAATGAAATAAAAACAACTTTTCGACTTTGGGTGCAAGAAAATAAATAAATAATTTTTTCATTTAAAATTTTTAAAATTTTAAGTTTTAAATAAATAACAGAAACTTACCAAGACCCCGATTTATTAAGTGCAACATTAGTCAATGGCAGTATATGTGCTCTGAGAACCTTCAATGAGAGAAAACAGCATTTGTTTTAAACTCAAAAAAAAAGTTTAAATCATTAATTTTAATTTCAAACCAAGGAAGATATTCAAGTTTATCTTAATTATACATAATAAGTGGACAATATTCACTATCTGAGCAGACGAGAAAAAACTACATTGTATCTCCTACCATTGAGACCAATAAAACATTTGGTAGTTAACATAATTACAAAAACAATACTGGATCTGTGTTTTCCATGAAATGGCTTTTAAGATAAATTACTGCTATTAAATAAGATACCAAATAGCATTAATTTATAATATTGTCTTTTAAATACTGCACATGATTTTGTCCATAGGCATAAAAAGCATATACAGGAAATACACTAAATACGTTTCAAATGCAGATTTTACCATTAATTAATACTTCTGAAATCCTAACGCTCCTCTAGAGTCAGGATGGCTCTTATTTCATTTATCTTTCAATTCCTACACTGTCAAGCACAGAGTGGATACCTTAATATTTATCAAACGAACATACATAAATTGGATGATCTGTTTACAGATGGAGTGATTGGCTAGGCTGGGACAGTCCCAGTTACGTCTGCTGCGGGGGCATAATTATCAATAGTGTCTGCTTTCACTATCAAAAATGTTCCCATTGGAAGATAAATTACAAGGTCACTCTAGTTATAGAGCTGATATTTGAAGTTAAATAGTGCCACCTGCTGGAAAAACAAATATTACAAGAATAACTTTCTCATCTTTCAATAATACATTAAAGGGATGACTACAAAAGATGTAATTTTTTATGAGACAGAATATGCCAAAAATATAGATAATAATAACATTTCCTTTTTAATATTTTAATGTTTATTTCTTTTTGAGAGATAGAGACAGAGAAACAGCGAGCAAGGGAGGGGCAAAGAGATAAGGAGACACAGAATCCAAAGCAGGCTCCGAGCCCTGAGCTGACAGCAAAAAGCCCGACGCGGGGCTCGAACTCATGAACTGTGAGATCATGACCTGAGCATAAATCGGATGCTCACCCGACTGAGCCACCCAGGCGTCCTGATAACAATGGCATTTCTTCAAAATTCATTTAAATCATAAAAAGAAAACCAGTGTGATATGAAGCAATATTAGGATAAACTATTAAATATTGTTAAATAATTAAGAAAAACTAAAAGCTATTCCTGAGTAATTGACTACATTTGTTATACTTTAAATTTAATCACCGAGAAAACTATAGAGAAAAATAGGCACATTTACATTGCATTAAAATTATTATATAAGCCGTATCGATAAATAATTTCCTGAAATATAGTTTAGTTCACATGGAAGCAGAAAATAGTAAGTATTGATATTCCAGGAAACAGAACTTCTTAATATTACTCCAACTGAAAAGAAACTTCAATTATTCAATAACTTGAAGCTACCTTAATGGTCATCCTTTAAATGGAACATCGTAAAGAACAGCTAAACTTACTACCAATCTTTTTTTAACTTCTCTTGAGAAACACATTTCAGTTTCATTCAGTCAGTAAATAAACACTTGCTGAGACTTAGTCTTGGCAGATATATATGAGACACCAAGGGAAAGAGAAAATTTAATCTGCATTTTATCTCAGATTGATCGGATGTCAACCAATTCTTTGAAGTTCTTCTATTTGGTCATTTTAAAACATGCATTACCTTAAAAAGATAGAATTGGTGGTTGCTGTGCTGCCTGAGTTTGTCTTGTAATCTCCGTAGTAAAAGTTTTACTTGGTCTGATCGTGAAGCTGTGATTACCGGCTCCGCTTTCTGTATCTCCTCTACTAAGGCATTGACGTCAGTACTGAAATTCCCACACACAAAAGTTACTATTTTCTATACCAAAATTTGCACACACACACGCAACCCATGAAGAATGACATTGCATTTAGGAAGCACATTTATAAAATGTAAAAACACCATCAGCTTTACTAAGAGATTTCTGGGGGGGGGGGGATACAAATCAATAAAGAAATCAAGTCTGCCTGAAAGTGGCTTGGGTTCTTCAGAATGATTCTTCATTAATTGTGACTTCCCCGTGGAAAGGGGAGCAAGGATATTGATTTGCTTACCTAAGAAGGTCAAGTGCAGACTGAGCTTTCTCTTTACTTTTTTCCTGCTTCCTTTGTCTCTTTAATGAACATATACAGAATGTTCCCGATACGACTATACTTTGTGCCTTCCATATGCTTTCTTGTTTAATCTTACAACAATCCTCTAATATAACGCTTTTATCATAATTACTTTGGTGATGAAGAAACTGAGATTTGAAAAAGGTTAAGTTTGAAATACTTTTTTTTAGGGAAGGAGCAAGTAGCGAACCAAAAAATGAACATTCAAAGAATGATGATGATTATCATTAATAATTCTTACGGGCTACAACATCATTTTCTTAAAAAAGAACTGCTTGGGGATGTGCAGATTCGAGGCTTCCCTCCGTATTCAAATAACCTGTAGCGATTCCGGTAAATTTTGCCAGCCCAGAATAATAATTGTTCAAGACAAAGAATAGCGTCTATAAGCCACAAAGCATCCAAAATGGGGTCATTCTGCAAAACATGTCACGAACATGTCTCAAAGATGTACTGTCCAGTTCCCTCCCTTCAAGAAAGGACTCGGGGCCCCGCTGGGGGGCAGGTGTTTCGGTAGCTGACAGTCTCCAGCGGCCGCTCCTTCGGGATCCACCTCAGCATCGGAGCCCGGGGCACGCTCTTCCCTAGCGGCCCCGAGCCCAGGGCTGAGCCCAAGGTCAGCCTGGCCATTTCTGCCCCGCAAGCGACTCTCACCAATGAGCTTTACTCTGGAGCTCCCTCGTGGGCTTGGCAGAAAATGTTATCACCTCTGCATCATCGTGGCTGATGGCTCCTCGTGCTGAGCCTTGTTCCATCCCGTCTGTCACAGATGTCACCTCCCAATAAACCTCTCACCCACCTGCCTCCGTCTCAGCCTCTACTGCCCAGAAAGGCAAACTCTGATAAGCAGGCCTTGGTCTTCGTAAATAAACATCTCCTGAGCTCCAGTCTTGTGTAAGGGACTGAGTTAGAAGACGATTCACCCCACCTACATTTACTGAGTCCCTACTACGGTTGGGCCCTGGGAGTGTAAAAGATGTCATCTCGGCTCTCAAGAAAGACAATCTATCGGGATAGGAGTGAATATTTAGAACAGGAATGAATCAGAGACAGTTTACAATGGTGAGTTGGATGAATTTCCAGAGTCTGTTGTCAAAGGAGTTATACTTTCGTAAGAATTAGAAAGATAATAATGCCTCTTGGAAAGGTTTCCAACAAATGTTGTAAAGCAAAACAGATTTCCCAGCAAGGTCTAAATTAACCAGGTATTTAATCTGTCCATCCCAACCCTGTGGAATTCTACTTCTAATTCTAATACAGTAACTCGAGTGTGCCCCATGTCATGCAAATGTTTTTATATGCAGAATTCACTCAGATTCTTGAGCAGAACTAGAAATAAGATCCATCCTTTCTCTTTTTTACTTTGAGACATTTATTCACTACGTAGGATGACTACAGCATCCCCAGGATCTACACTTCTTTTTAATGTTGATTTTATTTATTTTGAGAATGGAGGAGGGGCAGAGAGAGAAGAAGAGAGAGAATCTCAAGCAGGCTCCCCACTGTCAGTGCAGAGCCTGACGCGGGGCTCGATCTCACCAACCCTAAGATCATGGCCTGAGTCGAAATCAAGAGTCGGACGCTTAACCAACTGAGCCCCCCAGGCGCCCCAAGGATCTACAGTTTTTTAAATACAAAATCTGTATTTTTCTGAATCTCTACCTGCAAGATATTTTCTCATATAGACATTTATCTGTGCCACTCATGTTTTATACAAGTCGTTTCTCTAGTAAGCTAGACAATAAATTCGTTGAGGTAGGGATTAAGATTAATATCTTTAGAACCTCTTATAGAACCTAACCTAGAGCTTTGCATGGAGGTGGTGCACAAAACATCGTTACAGACTAAATAAATGAATGTCTAACAAATGAACTTTCAGCATGCTGGCGGAATCACACTTACCGGTGATATGTGCCAGTTACCAAAAGAACCGAAAATCGTGACTTGATCTGAGACTTTGTCTCCCCCGAAAAATAGAGCAATGATTGTTGTGGATGACATTCGATGCCTTATCTTTGCCACCATTTCTTCTTTGATTAAAAAGCAAACAGTTGACCGCCTTCTCTGTGGGGTCACCTGGCAGTGGCAATGAACTCTACCTGGGCCGTCACCATCCGAGCCACGACCGGTCCTCACCACAGACTCCAGACCGCTCAAGTGGCCGTGGCCATGAGAGAGGTTTCAAACTGGAGAGCAGCTCGTCTACTATCTAACTATGGTTCTGTGAGAGGTCCTCTTCGCTGCCCGTGTCTGTCCCCGCTCCACTAATCATGGCCAAGCAGGTCAGCCACAGTGGAAAGTCGTTTATTTCGCTGGCCCACAACTCTGAAACACATATCGTGGCATTTTTGTTTCGCTTTACAATTTTCTTCCACTCAAAATATCTTCACCTTATCTGAGCCTGGGCTCCCACAGGATAATCACTGATCTGATCCTGTCTCTTGAAGTGGAGTTTTTCAGAGGATGACTTTTTTTTTCTTAGTTTTGCACAGGATTTCCTAAAGGGAATGAATTCTGGGCAATATGCCCTCACAAGAGGATTTCCTCTGGGCGCACAACAAGCTTTGGAGACAAAGATGGGGTCCTCCCACTTCTGCCCCGTGACAATTAATGAGGGGAGCGGAATACAGTCAGCCCCGTGAGATGTTTGTCTACCAGGGAAATAACAGGCTCAGTACTATTCTTAAAATGCCAATCACCAGCATTCCTCAAAAATGTTAAATGGTCATCAAGAAGAAGCGAGGTCTGAGAGTCTGTCACCACCACCACAAGCCTGAGGAGACTTGACAGTGAAATGTAATGTGGGATCTCGGACGAGAAAAAGCTAATCACGCAAAAAACAAAACCACCACAACAACTACAACAACAACAACAAAACACAAGTAAAATTGAATAAGATATGGTCTTTCGTTAGTAATAATGTGCGAAGACCGGTTCATTAACTCTGACCAACGCACCACATAAATCTACGAAGTTAAGAGTCTGGGATGCGGGGCATGGGGCGTGGGGGAGCTCCTGTCTTCACAGCTTTCTAAAACTGCTCTAACCTAAAAGATTAAAAACAACAACAGGTGTATTTAGGAAGAAAAACAAAGGGCAGACGGACGATCCTTTTCCCACCTCGTAAGGCACTCCAGCAGGTCTCACTGAAGCAAGCAGGAAATAATACACCACAGAACGTGTGTTGAGCACCGCACGGTGAGTCCACGCAGCCCTTCCGTACCCCGCCCTGAGCCAGCATTTGTCAATAACAAATCTGGCTCGGAAACCCAGGCTGCACCACATGGCGGGTTTACCTGGGACTGAGGTTGAGCAAATCGATGCATTTGGTCTTCAGTTCTCCACTCGTTTCATATTCCAACATAATTCCTGTAAAAATAAACAAACGTGGTGTAAGACACTGGGGATGACACGCCAACGTCAGAAGTTAGTCTACTTTGCCGTAACCTTTTTTTCACCTCTATTTTTTTAGTTTGTAAAATTTCTCGGCATCCGGGGCGCCTGGGGTGGCTCAGTCGGTTCAGTGTCCGACTCTTGATTTCGGCTCAGGTCATGATCTCCCGGTTCGTGGGTTCGAGCCCCGTGTCGGGCTCTGTGCTGACAGCTCGGAGCCTGGAGCCTGCTTCGGATTCGGTGTCTCCCTCTCTCTCTGCCCCTCCCCCACTCAGGCTCTGTCTGTCTGTCTGTCTGTCTCTCTCTCTCTCTCAAAAGTAAATAATTAAAAAATGAAAATTTCTCAGCATAAAACATAACGCAGTGATGTCTGATTTTAAAACACGGTTGCGTGAACTCGCTTTTCCCTAGTCCTTCCCCTAAATACAGCTACATACCCTTGAAAGTCTTCAACAGGCGATGCTAAAATAATCGCAAGCTGGGTAGAAGGTGGACCGGTCAGAGGCCTCAGGACTTGAGGAATGACGGCATGGTGAGTCCCCTGGGTTTTCTTTTTGTCTCCCACGTGTCCCTCAACAGGAGAGGAGCTTGACCTGCTGCCCGGAACCACCAAAGAGCACAGCCAACAAAAACCGAGCCACAGCAAAGCTTGCTCTCTGTGGCCAGAGGACCAGGAGAAGGAAGTCAAACAAACAAACAAATTCATGGGGAGCCCTAAGCCCTGCTCCACAGCTGGGGCCCCTTAGGCAGTCTGATCCCCTCTGTGGAAGCCCGGCGCTGCCCCAGTTCTCCTGCAAAGCTGGGCCCCAGCAGTGCTCTGATCTGCCTGCAGCAGCCCAGCGACAAAGCCCCAGGTGTCCTCGACCTCGGCTTCTCAGCTGGGGCCCCGGGGCACTATCTTATCTCTCTGCAGCAGAGACAGAGAAGTCCCCGGACCGCTCAGACCCCACTCCACAACCAAGCCATTGGTGGGCAGTCTCATCCACCTGCAAAGGGGGCGGCAGTGAAGTCCTGGGATATCCCAGACCCCACTCCGCAACCAGCTGACAAAGCAAGTGTCTTCCTGCATTTTAACCAGCAGTGTAACCAGGTAGAGTCCTGTTCCCCGCCCCCAGAAGGTCACTCAGTGAGACCAGCCATCCTGGGAAGTACCTCCTACCCTGCAGGTGGCACCAGCTGGAACTGAGTAGGGCCTTAGCAGCATCAGAAAAACAAAGCAGACCGGAAGAGCATTGCAAGGGCTCAAAACACTAAGCTGCCGTTGGAACTAAAGCCCACAAAGTAGACCAGAACTTCTACGCGAAATCTAAACGTGGTAACTGTCTGCCAAAGTAGATTCAGATAGGATCAAGAGTCTGCTAACATAAGAACCAAAATGCCCAGGATACAATAAACAGGAAAAGACCATCGACAAACCCCAATAGCCAGGATACCATAGGAAATCACCTCTCACACCAAGAACCAGAGAAAGATAATCAATGAACACAGACATGGAGGTGAATCAGAGGCTGGAAATATCTGACAAGGATTTTAAAGGAGAGGTCAAAAATGCTGTAGCAACCATTTACAAATTCACTTGAAACAAATGAATGAAATTTTAAAAATCTCAGAAAAATAGAAGTTTTTAAAACACACTAAACGGGTATTATGTAACTGGAAATTCAAAGGACAAAGTGAAAAACTTGTTGAATAAGTTCAATAGGAGAGTGGAGAGGACAAAGGATAGAATCAGTGAACTTGAAGACAGATCAATAGACTATATTCCATCTGAACAACAGAAAGATAAGTTACTGGAGGGGGGGGGGGGACCTGAACAGAGCCTCTTAACCACTTTATTGTACTACCTCTATAAATGTGGGCCAGTGGATCTCACAAGTTTTGGCCTTAGGACCACTTTACATTCTCCAAATTATTGAGGAGGCCAAAGAAATTTTATTTCTGTAATATTTTCCGCATTAAAATTGAGAAAATTTAAATTCTGTATTAAACTGTTTTAAAATAGCAATAATAAAGTCATATCATGTTAATGTAAATACATATTTTATAGAAATAACCAAGAAAAGTAACATCGCTTTACACTTTTCAAATCTCTTTAATATCTGGCTTAACTAAACACAGCTGGAGTCTCAGGGAGCCTGGGTGGCTCAATCGGTTAAGCATCCAACTTCGGTTCAGGTCATGATGTCACGGTTTGTGAATTCGAGCCCCACGGTGGCATCTGTGCTGACAGCTCAGAGCCTGGAGCCTGCTTCGGATTCTGTGTCTCCCTCTCTCTCTTTGTCCCTCCCCTGCTTGTGCTTTGTCTCTGTCTCTCAAAAATGAATAAACATTAAAAAAAAATTTTAATAAAAAAATAAATAAATAAAAACAGCTGGAGTCTCATCTCTGCTTCTGCGTTCAAGTTGTTGCTACATGGTATTTCAGATGAAGTATATGGGAAAAAAAATCTGGTCATATCCAGATATGCAGTTGGAAAAGGGACAAATATTTTAACTGCATTTTCTAGTAATCATGGATAATCTTCTTTAATACTACATTAAAACTTAACAAGTGTTAATTCATAAAGAATGGTTGCAATACAGAATCTGAAACCACATCAATTAACTCTGCGTACATTATGTTAAAATCCACTGGTCTATATCGCATGTTCAAAGGATATCTTATTCATGTATGGTTTATAACCACGCACCAGACATCTGAAAAATATTAGTTTACCGAGTTATGCACATCTTCTAAATGTTGACGTATATAATCATACAATATCCCCCCCCCCCAAATCACATTTGTTAATATCACTACCAACATCTATCATCAGAAAACTCTTTTAGTGTTGGTAAGCTACCCAGCTCATGGAGGTAGATACAAGTTTTCTGAAATTCTAGTTTTTACTTGAAAGCTCAAATTTTGTCACTGGCAAGAAATGCTGACAGTTTTGCTTGTAAGTTTCAGGCTCACTTTGCCCCTTTTCAAGCAAAATGTCTCCCAAATGTCCGGGTCTGAAAGCTACATTTGCTTCTCAGTCCTTCAGGTAAAAATGGTGCTCTGTGAAGAAAATGGCTAGTTCATCTCTCAGCTCAAAGGACCGCACGGTGTTTTCCTCAAAACCACTACGGAACACTACCGTGCAGAAGTGTTTAATGAGTACTTTCTATTTCACCACCCAGAATGCAAGTACTCCTATGTCAGTGTCTCACTACATTAGTGAGCTTTACTGTTTCATCAAGGACATTCCTACGTGAAACTGAGGGGGTTTCTTCCTTGTACCAGTGTGTGTCAGTGAGAAATACAATGACCACTCTGAGAGTTTGTGGCCACCCACCGCCTGATTTGTAGTAAGTTTCTAGCAGTTTCACCTCCTCTTGCTTTTGTACGAGTAGGGCAAATGTCAGTACAGCGAAAAAAGCAGATGGTATCTGACTGTTATTATGTAGAGATTTGACCTTGAGGCCCCACTGAAAGGGTGCAAGAGACCCCAAGGGTCCTGTTACAATTTGAGAATCCCTGCTATCAGATATATTTGATATAAAAGATAGGATTTCTGAAGCATTTCAGATCAAGAGAAAATAGGAAATTCTATCAAAACACTGTATTTGCTTTCCAAAGCACTACACCATTGAAATGGAGTGTGGCAGGGTTGAAAAGGCATGTGCTTGGCATCAAAGAGGTCCAGGTTTGAGCTCCAGCTCGATTCCCTACTCACTTCATGATACTAGTAAAGTAATCCCTTTATATCCCACTTTTCTTATCTGTAGAGAATACCTTCAGTTTGCTGGTTGAAATTAAAGAATACGTACATAAAGCTCCTGGCATATAGAAACTCATTAAGTAGTGCTTATTACCTAACGATTAATCAAATACTGCCTTGCGACATATCCGACATAGTCAGCTTGTATTACTTAAATTGCATCGATGCCTTCTCTCCCAGTAGATTGTGACACTTTTGAGAAGGAAACTATTTGCTTCTTCATACTCCCAGGAGGACCCTCCCTGGAATGAGTAGTGATGGTTTCCGCACAATAAGCGCATGATTTGGCCAGTTTCAAGTACAAACAACACTGTCAAATGGATTGACGTTACTTCCCCTCTGTGATTTCCATTTCTCCCTCCATGGTGCCTGCCTACTTCATTGTCTTTACCGTCTATCTTCTGTCCTGGCAACATAATGACTTTGGTCTCCTGGGTCTGCCTCTCTTCATCCCTAGCGTCTACCATGAAATTTGGTACACAGGAACTGTCCAAACAGTGCTTGTTGAATACGTTAACTAATGGACAGATGATTGGATGAGTGTCTCCAGACAGCTTAATGCAATTAACAGTCCCTGTCTTTATGACACATGGACTTTCAGAAATAATTGGCACGATGACCACGTCCCTCCTTCCAATACTATCCTAATAGGCTTCTGTGAAATCCTTCCATCTTTTTCTCCACTTTGTTATTTTCCATTTCTCCTTTACTGATCTCTTCTGCCTGACCTTGAACTATTGATTTAGGGTGCCAGTCTTTTTCTCTGTATAAATTCACCTATCCTCATGGCTTTCACTGCCATCAACGCCAAAAATACCTCTCCCGTCTAGACCTCCTCTGAGTTCCACACATGTTGATATCTCGCCTGCACCTCCCACAAGTCCAGGATCTTTCTCTTCAATCCTGTTTCTCCTGGAGAGCTGTTCCTCAGTGTCAGACATGACCACTCACCCAACTGCACAGCTACAGCCTCAGGAGAAGCTCATTTTCACACAGTCTGCTTCATGGATTTGCCACAACTAAGTAGGCAAACCCGAGCAGCCATTGTGTAATGAAGGGTAACATTTTGCAACCGAAAAATCATTCCAAATGCTTTTAATAACCGAACAACTACAACAACAACAAACTGCCCAGAACAGCAAGACCCAGCAGGCAAACAGCTGTACCGAACAGGCTGGTTTAGTTCAGTTTTATTTGGTTTCTTTTCCCCAAGAAGTGATTCTTTCATATCAAACACCTGAAGCCAGACTCTAAGAAGCAAAGTTAACAAATTAAAAAAAGAAAGGATCCAGTGGAGAGCCAACCACTGTAAATACTGTTGTTTCCTTAGTGTAAAAAGAGGCTTCATGTTCCGCACCAACTTTTTCAACAAAATACGGATGTCATAACACTGTCAAAATCTTTCTAAAGTCCTATTTGTATGCCATATGTTCTGGAAAGGATTTAAGAGAGCTTAGAAAAATAGAATACAAGAAGCTAAGGTTGGAAGTAAGTAAGAATTAGATACATTGACAAGGGAAGATTCAAGAAAAGGAAAGATCAAATTCGCAATTGCATTGAACACCTAAATATAAAATTAACAACAAATGTACAAGGCCTGGCTGTACTATTTTAAATTTTTTGTACTATTGAACATAAAAGAAAATTGTGATGAAATGGAGAGACACATTTCTAGATGAGAAAATGCAATATTATAAAGATGTTAAATTAATCGATGAATTAAAGTAATTATAATGATTTTATTTTTTGGAATTTGAAAATTTACCACAAACTATAAAACAATAAAGTGCGGTTCTGACACAAAATTGGATCAATATAAGAGAATCATCTATATATGGGAATTTAAAAATGAAGTGATGGTAATATTTTAAATTAATGGGGAAAGAATAAATTACTCAATAAATAATGGTGTAATAAGCAGTTGGATTTTGGAAAAATTGGTAAAATTGGATTTCTACAATATACAAAAACATTCTAGGCGGAGTAGAAATTTTAATATTAAAAACCAACTACAAAATGATCAAAATACTAGAACATATTTACATCTTAGTGTATGTAATTGGCTTTTTAAGTATGATGTGAAACTCAACGCCTAAAAAAGAAACACCGATGCATTTGTCTGAAGCCAAATTTGAAACTTCTCGCAAGAGAAGATACCACAAAGTTAAAGACAAATGATAGCCACCAAAAAAACTTCAACTCTAAATGCAAAACCTGAAGAACTTTATAGGAGCCTAAAAATATTTTTTAATGGCCAAAAGGCATGAATAGTCAATTTGCAAACAGAAAAAGGCAATAAACAGACCAAACTAAAATGTACCCAACTCCATTAATAAGAAACACAAAATGCAAAAACAGATATAATTTTTACTCATCAGATTAGCAATATTGCAAAGATTAACAATACTAACTAAATATTAGCAAGGTTCGGGACAGGTATTCTCACTTCCTGTTGGCAGACATATCAGGTGGCTCTCTTCCAGTGCCCGTCACACCTTCAGTGAGTTGAGCACGATCTCAGCTGACCTTTTATGTATTTTTCAGAATTTTGTTAAAAGTAAATACTACTTCTGTAATAAAAAAAAAAAAAGTCGGAGGAAAAGGAAAGAAAAAAGTAGGAGAAAAATTAGAACATGGAGAAAAAGGAAGAAAAATGACAGTGATTAACATTAGTAGAACATCA
Organism: Lynx canadensis; assembly: GCF_007474595.2. NCBI lineage: Eukaryota > Metazoa > Chordata > Mammalia > Carnivora > Felidae > Lynx > Lynx canadensis. The sequence goes on along the minus strand of NC_044310.1, from coordinate 210,221,041 downwards.
GGTCCTGAAGATCAAGATCCCTGAAAGGTTATTTGAAAAGTCAAATAAGATACAGAACTATAAAACCTACCAAATTGCTGTCAATTTAATGCCTTCAGCTCAGCTCCCGAACTCAAGGTTCGTGAGTTTGAGCCCCACATTGGGATCTGCTCTGACAGTGCAGGACCTGCTTGGGCTTCTCTGTCGCCCTCTCTCTCTGCCCCTCCCCTGCTCATGTGCACTGTTGGGGGAAGAGAGGCACGCACTCTCTCTCTTTCTCAAAAGTAAATAAACATTAAAAAAAAAATTAGCACTTGACAGCCCACACAGCATAATCTATATCCTAAGGGGATGCACTAAAAAATTGCAGCAAATGCACAAAGTTCTGTGTTCTTTATTCACAACTATCTTGTTTCTTATAAAATAAAAAAAGGTTAGGTCTTTAAGTTGACTACTAAAAATTAGTTGGTTACTATACAAGCGGATCTAAAAAACAAAGGGCAACATCTGAAACCTGAGCATTGGACTATTTCACTGAGACAAAACACCAAGGTCAAATGCTCACCCCTCCCGTGACCACTGAGTTCCCCTACGAGCCAGAGGCTGGGTGGTGCGCAGTGAAGAGGTCAAGCGGAACACAGACAAAGATGCTCCAGGAGTACATGTGGTTCTTCAGTGACTGTTTCCCACAGTACCTTAGTCTTCTTGATCTGCCCCTGGTTGTGCATTTTCGTATAATAGGCATGATTCCCAAAACATCGAAGAAGCTGCTACCCCCCAAATTCTGCAATGTTCTCAAAGGCTAAGCCTTAAAAGATGTGAGCATTCCTTACTCAGATCACATTCAACCAACAAAGACCTTTAAAGTGCCCAGAATATTAACTAGGCTTTTTTTTTAACATCTTTTATTTATTTTTGAGAGGCAGAGAGAGAGAGTGCGAGCTGGGGAGAGTCAGAGAGAGAGAGAGAGGGAGACACAGAATCTGAAGCAGGCTCCAGGCTCTGAGCTGGCAGCACAGAGCCCCACGCGGGGCTCAAACCAACAAACCACAAGATCGTGACCTGAGCCAAAGTTGGACGCTTAACCGACTGAGCCACCCAGGCGCCCCTTAACTAGTTTCATTAATGTTTATTTAGTTCCTTCTCCTGACCCAAAACACCAGAGGCCTACACACAAGAAGTAAAAGACAATGGCTGTGATGCCTGAGTCAGGTGAAAAGCACGTATGGGACACCCACTCTTCACAAAGCAAAGAGCTTATGAATTAATGAATAAGATAAAAAGAGAATGCCCATGTTTGATTAGCCGTATTACTGCTATGGACTTTTAGGAGGGAGAGAGATCATTCCATGGATGCCAACAATGGAATGCTCCTGACCTATACGATACTCAAAAGAAAGTAGGAGGATGGAAATCGGGGGATTAAGCGATGAAACAAAACTGCAGAAGGGATAAAGGTAACATGGGAATGATTCAGCGGTGAGCGATTTTTTTCCCACTTGATAATGTTATTCCAACACCCACCTGCTATTCAGAAGTACCTTGGAAACTTGCGTATAATGTATGGCTCATTAAAGACTGGAATTCAGAAATTCAGTGTCTCACCTGCTAAGTGATATGACTTCATTGTAAGATAATCATTAAGGCAATAGTTGCCAAGTGGGAGACCACAGCCTTCCTGGAATGTGGCATTGCTGGAACCTGGACTTTCAGAGCCGGAGCGAACCCTACAGATCATCTCTCTGACTTATTCACATTTCAGGAGCTCCAGGTTTTCTACTCAATACATACCACCCCATTAAACTCATTTACTCAACAACTATGTTGCATGTCTATTCATTCCCCAGTCTCTTGTCTCCTCTAGGTGCTAGAGATACGGTTGTAAACAAAACACAGTCCCGTACCTCATGAAGCTTTTATTGTAGCAGGGGTGTCTGAGGGAAATACGTAAATTAAAATCATGGTATATTGAGCTGAGATCATGCTAAGAAAAAACAAAGCAGGCGGGGAGGCTATGAAATATCTTGAGGAGAAGCTGGCAATTCTAGAAATTCTAGAAGGGAAGCTTCACTTTCACTTTTCTCACTGTACCTGCTTTTAAGGACAGAGCTAAAAAAAAAAAAAAAAAAAAAAAAAAAAACACAAACCATGAGAGTGTTGATGATGTAGATGTCCAGGGAAGATGATTCCAGGCCAAAAGAGGAGGAAGTGCAGGGACCCTGAGTGGGGGTCATGCCCAGCTCAGCCAAGGAACACTGGGAAGAGCAGCTCTGCTGGAGGGGAAGGAGGGTGGAGTCCAAGGCAAACGTATGGAAGGGCCTGTAGGGCCTTGGAGATTATGACCTTGAAGACCATGGCCTTTTTACGTTAAGTGAAATGAAAGGCCATTGGAGGACTCAAGCCTAAGAGTGACATGATCAGATTTAGGTTCTCCAGTCATCCTGCTGTTGTGTTGAAAATAAACAGGAGTGGGGCAAGGGTGAACACACTAACAACAGGAAACATGGTAAGCATTGCTACCATGAATGCTGTGTATATTTTCTTTTCTTTTCTTTTACTTTATTATTTATTTTTTAATTTACATCCCAGTTAGATGGCCTGTAGTGCCACAGTGATTTCAGGAGTAGATTCCTTAATGCCCCTTACCCATTTACCCATCCCCCCCTCCCACAACTCCTCCAGTAACTTTCTGTTTGTTCTCCATATTTAAGAGTCTCTTATGTTTTGTCCCCCTCCCTGTTTTTATATTGTTTTTGCGTCCCTTCCCTTAGGTTCGTCTGTTTTGTATCTTAAAGTTCCCAGATGAATGAAATCATACAATACGTGTCTTTCTCTGACTAATTTTGCTCAGCATAATACCCTCTAGTTCCATCCATGTAGTTGCAAATGGCAAGATTTCATTCTTTTTGAATGCCAAGTAATACTCCATTGTATATATAGCTGTATATATTTTAAAGGTGAACTGGTAAGGGGCTCCTGGGTGGCTCAGTCGGTTAAGCATCTGACTCCAGCTCAGGTCAGGATCTTACGGTTCATGGGTTGGAGCCCCGCGTTGGGCTCTGTGCCGACAGCTTGGGCCTGGAGACTGCTTCAGATTCTGTGTCTCCCGCGCTCTCTCTGCCCCTCCCCTGCTCACATTCTGTCTCTTTCTGTCTCTCAAAAATGAATGAACATTAAAAAATTTTAAATAAATAAAAAAATAAAGGTGAACTGGTAGGATTTATTACTGGCCTAAACGTGGGGTGTGCAAGATGGGAGAAAAGAATGAGTCCAAGGTTGTGGCCTGAGCAAGTGGAGGAAGGAAACTGCCATTGACTGATAGGAGACAGACCGTAGGATGCCTCAATGACATGCACATTGCAATATCCAAAGGAATAACCAGGCAGGCTGTGAGTTACTCAAGACTACTCAGGTTTTTAAACCTTGAGAATGGATGAGATCACCCAGTATAGACAGAAAAGTCCAAGGACAGGGCTCTGGGACACTCCAACATCAAAGTCAGAAGGAAGAGAAGCTAACATGATGGACAAAGAAGAAATGACAATGAAGCAGGAGGGAAAAAAAGTAGGTGTGGAAGCCAACGGACATGGACAGAGTGGCCAAATTCATCAAATGTTGCTCTCAGGTCAGGAAAGGTAGGACTGAGAGGTGGCCAGAGCGTTTAGTGATGTTAGAGGCCACTGAAGATCTTGAAAAGCACAGTTTCAATGGAGCGGTGAAGGTGAAAACATGATAGGAGTGAGTCCCAGACAGACGGGAGAAGAGAAATGAGGAAAACATTCCTCCAAGGAGGTTTGCTGGGAAGGGAAAGAGACAAATGGGAGAGCACCTGCAAAGGGTCAGGAGACCAGTGGGAGAAGTGTTATTATCACCATGTGACTTGGTGACCAAAATGGCTTGATGGCTCAAAACAAATTGCCCACATTACAAAATTTGTATATGGTGAGAGCCAGTTATTATGACCCCAGAGCTCATCATGTTAACCTCCATTCCGCAGCAAAGGGGTGAAAGTTAAGTCATTCAGGTCTCATCCGACCAGGATATTTGGTCACCTACTTGCTTTGTAGCAAGTTTTGCGGACTTTTTATTCTATATTCTTCTTATTTTCTACGGGAATTCTGACCCGGAACCAAGAGTTCTTCCTCTATGTCTGTACCTAAGGAGCCAGTGACCAGTGGGCTTCACTTAATTCTTCAAAGATGCCCATGTCCTCACCTATGAAACAAGAGAACCAGGCAAGTTTATCCCTTTCTAAAACTATAGCGTCCTGTGGACTTCTTTCCAAATTCCTTAACGCATGGGCGTCAAGGGCTGTGACCTTCAAGCCCCAAGGCACAGAGCGCGCGTTGGCAGGCCCTCAATAAATGCACGGATCAACTGCTATGTGTGGTCTGGAATGCGGTCACCCACGTAATATGCTCTGTTGAATATGTATTCTTTTCATATCCAACATACCTTGACGTAATCATCCTGGGACGTTTAAAATGAAAAGTGCCGTCCTTGTTGGGTGTCTTCCCCTCTGGAAACCAGTATCTTGGGCCTGCTCCCTCCCCACCTGCCACATTCCTAACTAGCCAGAAAAGCATTGTAACTTCCACGTTTAGAGGTTTCCTAAAAGAATCATTTTGAAAGTGTCCAGGAACAGAGCCCAGCAACCGAAGGAGTGGTGGGTTAGGTTGGGTAGTGCCCTGCTTCTTGTCCCCCACGTGGATCACCGTATAGGGGACCCCCCCCCCCGGCCCCTGGGGTCCCCGCAGCCTCCTCCGCCCCAGACCCTCCCAGAGCCAAGGACCCCACGCGAGGACGGAAGGGGCCCGGCCGGTACCTGGAGGGTAATACCGGAGCAGGAGGCTCTTGAGTTTCATTTTCTCCTTCCCAGACCCCCCCGCCCCCGTCAATGCTCTTCGTAGCCATGGAAACGGCCAAACAGCGGCGGGGCGAACTGCGCGCATGCGCGGGCTTCCAGCGCGAGGAGCTGGGCGCGCAGGCTGGACCGGGGCCCGCGGCCCCGCGAGGCGCCACCAGGGGGCGCGCCCGCACCTGCCCGCGTGTCCCCGGGGGCCGACCGGGGCTCCAGGGTGCGTGGCCGACGACAGCGATCGCGGCGTTGCTCCCGTCCAAATCTGCACCCTGGGCGCCCGGGCCGGACAGAGACGGGGTCCCCTCGCGTCCTCAGTCGGGGTGACCTCACAAGGGGAGAGGCGCGGCCCAGCAGGGCGAGGTGCGGGCCGCGTGCACTGTGGCCCATTAGGTTTCCCAGGAGGAGGGATGGAAGAAAAAACCCCTCCGGGTCACCGTTCCAGGCCCCTCCACAGGCCCGGTCCCCACAAAAGAATTAGGAGCACCACTGAAGAGGCTACGTTTCCGAACGCTGCGCCAGGGACCTTCTGCACCTATAGGGATAGAGACCAACCGAGGGAGGAGCTGTGCACCGTTTCTTACCGCCCCATGTCACGGATGAGACGACTGAGATTCAAAGAAAGTACAGCGGATCCCAGCTAGGTAGCGGCGGAAGCGGGATGAGAGGCTGTAACCTGGAGCCCGGTGTGCCCTAAACCCTGGGTTTAAGGCCATCCGGACCTTCTGGTGGCCTGTCCTATTTCTTGCCAGCGTCTGTCCTTTGCCTGCCAAGTTGAGTTGCCATTAGGAAAACTGGCCGGGAAGGGTCAGCAAGCCACACTGCCCATTTCCTTTAAGGAATTTGGCCGAAGTTTCTAAGTCAGAATTTCCCCTATCCCTCCCATGACCCCCTCCCTAAAAGTTTTCTGTAAGATCTTACAATTTCTCTAAATCGACTCGCTTATTTTACTTCACGTTTTTAAATGTAAACTGAAGAAGAAAGGTGTTAATCCTGTAAATTAAAATTTGTACACGATTTTCAATGAAGAGCAGCAGGTAACTGTAACAATAAATGTGACTGTTTGTTTATTTATTTATTTATTTAAAATGTTTACTTATTTACTTATTTTGAGGGGGGAGAGGAACAGAGAGAGGGAGACAGAGAATCCCAAACAGGCTCTGCAATGTCAGTGCAGAACCCGTCATGGGGCTGGAACTCACCAACCGGTGAGATCATGACCTGAACTGAAACCAAGATTCCCACTCTTAACCGAATGAGCCATCCAGGTGCCCCACATGTGATTTTGTAAACGCTATTGAATAAGCCTACACTATTGTCTACCAGAGACCAAGAACCAAAGGCCCTCCCTTTCTTAAACAAATAAAAAAAATAGGGAAAAATCAGCAACCGTTTGAAATTTTCAAGACAGCCTAGGCACCCAACTGAGCCTTTCTACTTCCGGGACCCAGGAGATTGGAGAGATCAATGAATAGGAGAACCTTTGCTACTGTGTGATACAATGTAGCCTAATACAAATGGCCAGCACACAGCATCCCACACTTGGCAAGCAGAAAACCAGATGAAATCTAAAGATTCCTTCCAGTTCAAACTCTGCCCTCATTGTTAACACTGGAAAAGGTTTAAGTATGGAAGGGCCAAGAGTTCATCTATAGAAACGAGGTAGGCTTTAGTAGATTTTGTTCACCCATTTATTGTTTATGCTTGTGACATTTAAAATGAGGCCCCCATTAAAATGGGGGCGCCTGGATGGCTCAGCCGGTTGTGCATCCGACTTCAGCTCAGGTCATTATTCTCACGGCTTGTGAGTTCAAGCCCCGCGTCAGGCTCTGTGCTGATAGCTGAGAGCCTGGAGCCTGCTTCACAGCCTGTGTCTCCCTCTCTCTCTGCCCCTCCCCTGCTTGTGCTCTGTCTCTCTCTCAAAAATGAATAAATGTAAAAAAAAAAAAATTAAAATGAGGCCTTTGGAAAAATAGTAAATGGAGACACCATATAGCCATGTGATCAAAGTTAACCTCCCCCATATCGTGACAAACTGACATCCATACTTCCTATTACAAGCGCTGAAAAGGACACAGCAGTTCTCCGGAATTCCTGCCTGCAATACATAGCTGTGTCCAATCACGAGGAAGCATCAGGGCAACCCCAGTTGAAGAAATTGTACAAAGTAACTGTCAAGGTCAAGAAAGAAAAAGACTGAACGCTACTTCAGATTAAAGAACACCAAAGACAATGGAACACCTGGGTGGCTCAGTTGGTTAAGCATCCAACTTTAGCTCAGGTTGTGGTTTGTGGGTTCAAGCCCCCGTGTCGGGCTCTGTGCTGATAGCTCAGAACCTGGAGCCTGCTTCAGAATCTGTGTCTCCCCCTCTCTCTTCCCCTCCCCTGCTCACACTCTGTGTCTCTCTGTCTGTCAATAATAAATAAACATTAAAAAAAAAAATTTAAAGGACACTAAAGACATAAAACAATTAGAGGCCCTGAGTGATCCTGGGTCCTGAACCAGGAAGAAAATTAGCTCTAAAGGACATGGTTGGACAATTGGATGAGATTTGAGTAGGAATGGTGGTTTAGATAACATTATATTAATAGTATATCACTATTATGTTTCCTGATTTAGATAATTGTACTTTGGTTATATAAGTGAATGTCCTTGTTCTTAGAAAAAAATACACTGACTTATTTAGAGATAAAGGGGTATGATATCTGCAATCAACTCTCAAATGTTTTTTGAAGACTTTATGTATAGATGTGTGTGTGTGTGTGTATGTGTGTGTGTGTGTGTGTGTGTGTGTGTGTGTGTGTGTGTTTGGATAGGTGGGTGGATAAGAAACAATAAAGCCAATGAGCAAAATGTGGAATCCAGCTAGGCAAAAGGGCTCCTTCTGAGAAGTTCCTCATCCAACTCTTGTAACTTTTTCATATGTTTGAAATGATTACAAAATAGAGTGGCCTTTGTTTTCACAAAACAAGCCAGGCTTCAGAATGCTCCAGGATATAGATAACAACCACAGCACTATTTGGCTGCACTTTTGTTAAGAGAGTCCCAAGTTCAAGTTCACTCCCTGTTTCACCCCTAATTCTACCTCCATCTTCCTCTAGTTATGAGACCAAGAGCCTTCACCTTTGTGACCTATCCTTCCCCACTCTCTCCATTTGCAGGACTCCTGGACTTCCTAAGTGGCTCCTGTATTTCTGTTCCAGGTAAAGGATTTCTCCTACTCCCTTGAACCAAACTTTTAACAGGTTGTCCTTTTGCTTTTCAAAAAAAGAATGCCAGCTCTGAAGCTTTAGACATGCTTCCATTGGCTCAAAGAAGTTAAGCCAAGTTCTTCCACTTAAGTTAGAGAACTTCCTAGCCACATCATATCCAGAGCCCTGCTTACCATCCCTGGAGCACAGGCCTTTGGCGTTGAGGTCTGATCTTTCCACAGCCCATGGCCCCCAGGGGTCAGGAGCCCTCACCTCTGTTGTTGCTCGAGAGTCATTTATCTGGATGTCCAAAGACCCTGGCTGTCCTTCAGTTTCCCAAGTTCCCTCACTAGACACTCTACTGATAGGATTCTTAGTGTTATGACATGACAACCCATAATCCTGTCCCAATACCCAATGTAAGTACCCCATCCTCCTTTTTGGAAGGTCGTAGGGTTACATGCAAATGAAGCGGTGATCCACAGAGAAGCAAGCAAAGTTCACGAGTGCCGGCAGATTTCTCTTTTTGGCCTTGGCTTCACTTGAGGTTACAGCTACACTTAACTGACTCACCGTTTACTCATTCCCAGAAGGTGCTGCATGAATCTCTCAACCTGAGTCAAAGTCTGTTTCACGCTAACTCAGCCCCAGTGCAGAGCTATGAGCATGAGTGATGTACAGAAATTTGCAAAACCAGAACTCCCACATTGCCCAGGTAATGGGTTCTCATCTCAGTGTCCAGCTGACTAGGTGCGACTTCCTCACGGGGTTACACAGGTACCTTCCTAAAAGTCGTATAATACTTTTCCTCAATTCATGCCATTCTGTGTTGATTTGGGCATCGGTGACTCACTAGATCAACAACGGCCATTCGTACGGATTGGTACCTATAAATGTAACTCTTGACTCTGGTTTCTTCCCGCTGGCATCTGCCTTGAACAACCAGAAATTTAAAAATTAGTAGCATCAACTTCACTCCCCCAAATGAATTCTGTCTGGTGAATGGAAGCCACTCTGGGTTTCAGTTCTCAGTGGGTCCCTGGATCCGTAGCATCAGTACCACCCATAATTTGCTAAAAATGTAAATTCTTGCCCCACCCTGCCACCTACAGGGTCACAGATGCTGGTAGTGATGCCCAACAGTCCATGTTTGAACAAGCCTTTTTGGTGATTCTGATGAACAATAAAGAGCAAAAGCCACTCAGCTGGTGTAGTAAGTGGCCATGACTTGGCCAAGGCTGAGTGAAATCGGTCACCGTCCCCCTACTGTCAGGCCCGTTATGTATTCTGAACAGTGTTCCCTGATCGTCAGGGACAGTGAACTGGTCGCTCAGCCACGTCCGAGATTGTGAGTAAGACCCAGAAACAATGTGGGAAGGAACTGGAATTCTCCACATAATTGGATTTCAGAGGCTCAATGCCCTGAGAGACACCAATAGGTACCAGACTGCGAAGGAAGGCTGGGGGCGGGGGAATCTACAAGTGGGAGATGGAAAGAAGGAGGAGGAGAAGGACCCGGGAAGGGAGGCCGGAGAATCTGGCTCAGCACTGAGGTGAGACAGATGGGCAGGAATGGGATTCCGGCCCCAGTGGGGCTCAGGGGTTCCCATTTGACCAGTTCCTTCTGGAAGGAGCGATGGCATCGATGAGAGGCCTCACTCACTGGTCTTTGGGGCATCTGCTGAAAGCAGTCCATTAAAAAGGGGCGGTGCCTTCCTGGCAAGAAAGTACAAAGAATGAGATCTGAATGTTCAGAGACTGGCAGTACCGGGCAGAGCTGTGCCCCCACCAGGTAAGTGGACCCCAGCACAGTGAGCCCAGAGGGGCTGCCGCCGGGTTTTTGAACCTTCTTCCCATTCCTGCCTCCACACCACTGAAGGACTGATCTTAACCTGGAACCGGGAAACCTGCGGGGCCAGGGGCCACTAAGTGAATCATTCAGTATGTACGCCTAAAAGACGTACCAGTGTGAGTCACCATTCAGGTACAAGGGATCTAATTCTGCAAAAAAATACCTGGGGGATGTCATTCCTAGAAAGGATCAGACTTCAGGTGGTTTGAAACTATTGTGTTCGAGGACGGGGACATGTCTCTAGGTGGGACCGCATTTACCTTCACTGAGGGGTCACCGTGGGGACATGCGGGCCACATTGACAGGGCTGGTGCACCAACAGCTTTTCCCACTAAGAGCAGGAGGCTTGACTTGAGGCCTGACCCTGCTGTCTACCAGCCGTGTGCTCTTAGGCAAGGTCCATGACCCCTGTGGCTTCAGTTTCTTCGTCGGAGAGATAAGAATGATGCCAGCATCTAATTAATGGGGCTGTTATCTCCGCGTCTGGCTTGCTCAGAAACACTGTGTCAACGATGGGGGTGATAACCAGCATTTGTTTTCCTGAGGCTGCTTGTTTGAAATTGGGGAAAGGGTGTATTCATATTCCTGCCATTTAAACTGATAACCTAGATCAACTATTCCTCTGATAATCACCTACGTGCAATTTGGAGTCCTCTGTATACATTTCCAGTTATGTTAGTATGGGTATAATTCGTATGAATATGAAAACTAGTTTACATCCCTGGGGACATAACTACTTTCTATGTAGATCCAAATAGATTTGTCTTCTTAAAGAAATGGCCCGTGAGGATTTGGAATGGAGGAGAGGGCTACGTGACTTAACAACTCTAGAGACTGTCCAGAGAAGAACAACAAAAGTGGGTAAGGACCTGAGAATGTGTAAAACGTGAACAAGGGAGCCTAGCATGGGCACGATACCACCTTCCATGCCTGGCACAGAGTGAGTCCTCCATTAGTGTCTGATGCTTAGGAACTTAGAGGATCCAGGGCCCCTGGGTGGCTCAGTCGGTTGAGTGTCCGACTTCAGCTCAGACAGTGATCTCACGGTTCGTGAGTTCAAGCCCCGCATAGGGCTCCACGCTGACAGTGCTTCAGACCCGCTGCCTCCCTCTCTCTCTGCCCCTTCCCCTCTTGACCACTCTTTCTCTCTCTCTCTCTCTCTCTCTCTCTCTCTCTCTCAAAAAGAGATATTAAAAAAAGAAAAGAAAGAACTTGGAGGGTCCATTTGGAAGAGGAAGTAACTGTGTGCAGGTAGAGGTCAGGGTTGACAGAGGCAGATCCCCAGAGACAGAGGGCAGCTCAATACAGAGAACTTCGTGCCAGCACGTCCAGTGACAGACCAGCCTGTCTCAGAAAATCCTGAGGATTTCCCAGCGTGGCAAGTTTTCACGGAGGCGCTTTGACCAGCTGCCGGCTTGTGACTGCGGGACACAATGCCAACGGGATGAGAGTCCAAACTACATAGGAGGTCTAATTTCTTCCGTGTCGGTGCTGCCGTTCTTTGATTCTGCTCTGCCTGTGTGTTTTCACAAGGGAAGAAATGCGGACAGGGGAATGGCGCTCGACTGGAGGTTGGAAGACAAAAGCTCCCATCCTGCCCTTCCCATCGGTGACCTTTGAGCAATCCTTTGTCCTCGCCCAGTTACTCATCTGCAGATCGTTGTCTTTCATTCCATGCAGGTGCAGCCTAACGTGGCCCGCGTATTCATGCTCTGGGCTCTGGGTCTGGCACCCGTCCACCTGACAGGCTGCATGCTTCCTCTGCTCTGACGTCATACGAGGCTCCGGTCATGAGCATGATGCCCATGCTCAGCTCAATTTAACCATATGCGTGTGGGTTTCCCATCACGACGCGGGCAGTTCCCGCCTCGAGCCCCCATTTCAGCACCCAGCGCCCGGCCGCTTTCAGGTACGTTGATATGAGTCCGGAGATTCCTCTGGAAGCCATTTCGTGTTCAAAACCTCATTACGTTCAGAACTGTATTTGTGTTGTGCTCCTCAGAGTTTACTCTAAACTCCCAATAGATCTTACACGATAGCCACTTGGCCTGGCTTGCCGCGGAGAAAGGCCCGGAAGTCTCAGTCCCGGTTACCCTTGGTCCTGCCCTCCTACTTGCGTTCGCAACCCCTCCCCCTACCTGCCAGGGTCCTCCCTGCCGCCTCTTTGCAGCCGGCTGCTGAGATGTGACTATGTCTTGCTTTGGATCCCAGCTGGACCGTCTGTGCGTCACCTCTCCCTTTGCTCCTCGAGGCCAGCAGAACCTAGAAGGCTCTCTAGCTCTTCCTGATGTTACCTTTCGTGCCCCGGTCGTGGGCCCTGAGAAGTTTCCGGTGTCTAAACTCACCAGTTGGACCATGAGAAATTAGGGGGTTCTCTCTAACCCACCTTGGGCTGCCAGTGCTACCCAGTTTCCACCCGTTGTGGTAACGCACAAAAGCTCCGCTGTGAGGCTTCTTGGATTCCAGTATCTCAGAGAAGGCTGGTATCGTTCTTCTTTGCTCCTGGATCCCAAACGCCAAAGAAGTTCTCCGTCACCCCCCCTCATCTTATAACAAACTGTCCCCATCTTTCCTTCGTCTACCCACGTGACAGGGTCATTTTCTAAATATGCTGGTGAGTGGTGCTGGTGAAGGGGGTCGGTTTGGAACCGGTCTTCCAGTACTTTCTGCCGGACTTGTGAATCACCAACAGGCAGATAACACTCAGCAGTGCTTTCTACGGAGTCGACACTAGCACGAGCCATGCCTTTGGGGGATTATAAAAAGGTGTCACGTCTGGGTTGGAAAATTATAAACGATGCCCCTTCACCGTTCTAGGGTTCCAGGGCCAGGATTAATGGGGGCACCCCCATAGCAGGCGGACCTGAGCTGGCCACGGGCCAGGTTTCTGCACACTCTTCCTCCAGAGCAGGGCTGTCCTCCGCGCATGCCCAAGGGGGGTGTTGATCCTTCCAGCCCTGTTCACATAAAAGCCTTTAGCCCCCCTAAACTCGCTTGTGTGGCTCATCCTCTAATGAAGTGCATTTGCCTGCAAGCCGCTTTTCAATGCAGAAGAGGTAAGGGCAGAGGCAGTGTAAGAGCGATTCTGTGAGACTTGCCAACAGTCAACCTTTTGATGCTGTGGACCGCTGTGTCTCCTTCAGGGAGGCATCGTGGCCTGGAAAGGACGCCCAAATGAGTCAGAGAAGTTTGAAGTTGAGTGCCAGTTCTGCTGTGTACAGCGGGGTCACTTTTAGAACCTGGTTTCCCTCACTCACGGCAGGGGTAATAATAGCGTTGGTCTCGTGAGACTCGTGCACCGATTAATAATGTAACTATACGCAACCCACCGTTTACCCCTTTAAATCTGCAGGCATCTAACATTATTTTTCTTTAAACATTATCATACTGCAATTATCTGCCTCTACAGCTGAATTATCTAACTCTGGAACGTATCCATGCGCCATGTAGCTGACCATCCATTCAAACTAAGTATCACTTTGGAGGGCTTTTTACACGTCGGTTACGGTTATTTAGCTGCTAAGTAGCCCACTGGCAGTAGGGGGCAGCATTATACATATGTTCCCTATGAGCTGGGACCCTTGCTTTCCAACGTGCGGAGACCGCAGAGACTGGGTCACACAAAGGAATGTACCAACCCTCTTGCAGAGTGCACTCCCTCCGTCGGGATTCCAGAAACCCGTCCTTGCAGACCATTCCCTGGATATACCAAAACAGCACACAAGACAGATTCTTGTTCATCGTTTTGTAATTTTGTATCTGTTGAGGTTTGGTCATTTGAATATGTGCTCCTCTTTGCTTGGAAAGAATGTTCAATGTTGGTGAGCTAGACTCTCTTGTTTTCTATCGCATTTAACTTTACTTATGCCTCACTGCTATATTCTCAGCCACAGCTTAATCTGTTTGACAGAAACAAAAGAAATCAATTATGGAATGTATAATACGATAGTGACTACGGTAGGACACAGAGCTGTAAGAAACCAAAGCACGTGGTTTGGAGAGCCTTGCTAATAACATGCAAATATGCTGGCAACGGTAACCGTAATAATAATTTACATTTACTGAGAGCTTACTTTGTGCCAGCCACAAAGGGGTGAGTGTATTACACAAATTATGACCTGATTTAATCTTCACAACACCTCAGTGAAGTGAGGATCATTGTCCCCATTTTACAGACGGAAAACTGAGGCTTTGAGAGGGCAAGGTAAGGAGCCTCCTTCCCCCTGTGTGTGGCCTTTTTAAACAGTTGTTTTATTTTTTTCGCTTGCCTTTTTAGTCTACACTTTTTATTCAAAAAAATCTGAAATTCTATTTTCTCCTGCCTTTTTTTTTTCTTGTTAGGTTTTCTTTAATGTTTATTCATTTTTGAGACAGAGAGATAGCGAGCATGAGTGGGGGAGGAGCAGAGGAGCATGAGTGGGGGAGGGGCAGAGAGCAAGGGAAACACAAAATTCAGAGTAGGCTCCAGGCTCTGAGCTGTCAGCACAGAGCCCAAACGCTGCTGGCTGGAGCTCAGGAACCTTGAGATCATGACCTCAGATGCTTAGCCAACTGAGCCACCCAGGGGCCCCCTGCTTTTCTTTCAAAGAATGTAGCCCCTTCCCCAAGAGGAGTCTGTGCGGACTCCAGAGCCACGGCCCTGGCAGGGCAGTAATGTCTGTCCCTCTGTCAGCCAGGACTGTGACTTCACGTGGGTCAATTCAACCCACGGCCTGGTCGCTAACAGCTCCTATTTCAAAATGGAAAAGGAAAAAAAAAAAAAAAAATTCAAACCGCCCTCATCCTGTCTTCTTTGCCATGGGAATATACGCAGAACTACTTTCGGCAACACGGAATTTGAGACCCAGGGTGCTGTCCTTGTTGTTGTCATTGCTGCTGTCATCCTTTCCCCCGGAATTAAATCCCCTGGACTTCCCGTATGTCTCAGAGCAGCGGTGTTTGGGGGTAATCACAGGAAGGTGGAGCGGAGCGGAGCTCAGCTGCTCTACCATCAGTGGGGGTTCCGGATCTGTCCCCCCTCGCTCCCCTTTCTCTCAATGCCACCCCCTTCTTTCCCAAAGCGTCTGTGGCTTTCTCCTGCCTCTCTGATCTACTTGGTTCTTTCTTGTTCCAGTCCCGCGCTGCTGTCTCCAACGGGACCTACGGAACAGCATCCTTTTCCCAAACCTGCTCGTCTTCGGACGCTTCCTCCGCTTCCCTCCCTCTGTCCTCCTGTTGAATCGGCCCCCGATCGATGAGTGTTTTAATTTCCAGAACTCCTGCGCGGCCCCTTTGGCAGACCCTGCAAGGAAGGCTCTCCCTCAGCTGGGCTTCATCCCCCCGCTAGGGGGCCTCGGGTCGGCTGGCGGCTGCAGATGGGGTCAGAGCCCGAGTGCACGTGGGGCCTGACTCCCACCAAACAGGCGGCGCCTGTGCCATCCGGAAGCAGAGCCACCGTCGGGCAGCAGAGATTGTGCTGCAGCCGCGGGCTCAGCCTCCCAGCCGGGGAAGCGCCGCCGCTTTTTCGGCAGCAGCTTTAACAGACTTTGCCACGTCTGCCCTCTCGCTTCGTGGATGCTGGAAAGCAGGGCGCGGGCCACCCGGAATGCCCCCGGTGCTGTGGCCCGGTGGCCATCCGCCGGGTGCTGGCGTCCTGAGTCCGTGCTTTCTGACCGAGGCAGAGCTGGCCACCCACGTGGTTCACCGGCTCCCTGGTGGTGTTTTCACAGACCCCCCTGAAGGTTCCGCTCAACAGCTGTTCTTCTAGCCCTCCAGTGACTTGGAAACGTTCTCGTTTCCTATTTTAATGACTTTTGTTTAAAATGAAGTCCTGGGGGCGCCGGGGTGGTTACGTCGCTTAAGCGTCCGACTCCCGGTTTCGGCCTAGGGAAGGATCTCACGGTCCGTGAGTTCGAGCCCCGCATCAGGCTGTGCGCTGACAGTGTGGAGCCTGCTTGGAATTCTCTCTCTCTCTCTGTCTCTCTCTCTCTGTGTCTCCCCTGCTTGCACTATCTCTGTCTCTCTAGAAATAAACAAATAAACTTAAAAAAATAAATAAATAAGGGTGCCTGGGTGGCTCCCTAGGTTAAGCATCCGACTTCGGCTCAGGTCATGATCTCGAAGTTCATGAGTTCAAGCCCCGCGTCAGGATCTGTGCTGACAGCTCAGAGCCTGGAGCCTGCTTCGGATTCTGTGTCTCCCCCTCTCTCTCTGCCCCTCCCCCACTCATGCTCTGTCTCTCTCTGTCTCTCAAAAACAAATAAAATGTTTTAAAAAAATGTAAATAAATAATCAATAAATAAAACAAAATAAAGCCCTGCCCAATCATTACTCGGTCAGAAAAAGTGATTGGAGAGAGCAGATTTTCAAAGATAGGCATCTGGGAGTGGTCATCTGATACGGTTGGGTCTGTAACCATTGTAGGATGAAATATTGAGAGTCCACAGCATGGGGGCACTTTGGCCATCCCAGTGGCCCCCGAGAGATCATGCTGGTTCACTAGGTAATGACAATACACTAATAAGATGGAGTGAGCAAGGGCAGGATACCTTGCTATACCCCATCGATGCAAGTGGTTCAGAGATAAAGTCCGTTAAATGCAAGGATCTGCCACCTTCCAGATGTTTGTGGGAGACCAGTATTCTCAAGCTTGTTGGGACATAAGCTTCACAGAGAAGAATAAGATGTTGTACCCCGCACTCCATCCAATTAAGAGGCAAAAAGCTTGTTGGGAATATGGAAGGCCTCAACTCATTTACTGAATGACCTCTAAGGCGGCTGACTGAGTGGGACTGAACTGGGAGCGCCCTCAGTTCTCCAGGCTGCAGTGTGAACAGCCCCACCTCTTGGTTCTTAAGGGTTAAAGCATAATGGATGATGGATAGAGCCTCTAGACAGAGAGACGTGAAGGAAAAATCACTGGGTTTCGAAGTACACCATGGCTTCTTGAAGAAAATCTTCTTTGGAAAAATAGTGCTTGGCTTGCTATGGAGCCCTAGTAGAGGCTAAACCCCTTACCAAAAGACCAGTTGCCTTGTAAATGGAGGCGTCCACCCCGAACTGGATGTTGCCTGGCTCTGTAAGCAATAAAGTCAGGCATAACCAGCAGCACGCTATCAACAAGAGGGAGCACATTCGTGGGATCCCGTTGGAGCAGATCCTGAAGGCATCAGTTCGTTGCACGAACAAACTGTATACCCCTAGGATGTCTATACTGCTCCCCTGACATTTTCTCTTCTGCCCACACCTCTAGCCACGTCAGGAGCTTTGCAGCGGGCTGAAGAAGACAAAAAAATTAAACATGATTGAAATGTGCCTTCATGGGTTGGACACGGACAGCTGCAGAGTTACAATCCCAGTTAGCAGTAACCGTCAGGGACACTGGGGAGTGAAAAGCCATGTTCGGGACAGAACTCGAAACGGCACAGCTCAACATCCAGTTTGCCTGGGGTGGGAAAGAGGGCCTGGTGTGTGAGCAACGGCTACCACTTGGAAAAACGTTCAGGGAACTGGAAAGAAAAAGTTGGAATTTGGAGACAAGGAGGTCTAGAGAAGACGGAGGCGGAGGGGATCTCAGAATGGGGCCAGGTCGTGAGAATCTTTATTACGTCCTGTGAATGTTGACCAAAGACAATCCCCTGAGCCCCCAAAATGAAGGTTTTCAATGATGAAGAAAAAAAAAAAAAAGAAAGTAAACCCACCCCAGAGCTGTCAGTCAGTCTCCTCCCCACCACCCCTGCTTTTTGCTCAATGGGCCATGAGTAAAGCGGCTGTAGAGGCAGGGGTGAAGGGGAAGCAGGGCCCGGGCAGGGTTTCTCGTCACCACTGGACTGGCCCATCTGGTGGGTCCCAATCATCCACAGCAGCAACCAACCTGGAATCCCATTCTTGTACCATAGACCCTGAGGACCA
The DNA here is from genome assembly GCF_007474595.2 of Lynx canadensis. Taxonomy (NCBI): domain Eukaryota; kingdom Metazoa; phylum Chordata; class Mammalia; order Carnivora; family Felidae; genus Lynx; species Lynx canadensis. The sequence continues at coordinate 210,203,270 of NC_044310.1, read as the reverse complement.
GGCTGACACCATCAGGTTTATTAGACGGAAGCTTCTCATCATGGAGGGGACGGAAAATCGCCCCCAGTGGAGAAGACACCTACACTGGGTAAGAATTCTTCTCTGCCTCGCACGCTCCTTCACGCATCACGATCTGCCTGTGGTGCTGCTGTAGACCCATGTGATGGTACCAGGAGATGAAGCCTTCGGGAAGTGATTAGGTCACGAGGGTAGAGCCCTTATGAATGAGATTAACGCCTTTAGGAAAGAGGTCCGAGAGAGAACTCCCTAACCCTTCTCCCCATGTGAGGACACAATAAGAGGTCATCTGTAACCTGATAGAGGGCCTTCATCTGCCCACGCTGGCACTCTGATCTTGGACTTCCAGCCTCCAGAAATAAATACATAAGACAAATAAATGAGAAATACATTTTTACTTTGTCTAAGCTGCCCAGTTGTGGTATTTTGTTAGTAGCCTGAACAGACTGAGACATCATCCTGATATCTAAACAGTGTTGCCTCTGTGGGGCGCTTGGGTGGTTAAGCAGGTTAAGCATCCGACCTCAGCTCAGGCCATGAAGACCTGAGCCCAAGCATTCCATGTCCTTACCACAACCTCACCACCTGGAAGCCACAGGCCTGTGGAGCACTCAGTTCCAGAGCTGGGTGGAAAGTGACACTTGGTTAGATTAGGGTGTGTTGTTCCTGATGTGGTTATTTGCTCTGAACCAACAACCACGTTGGGTACTGATTCTCCCATCGTCAGAATGTATTACTCTGGGATCCATAGGATGGAGACGAGAGTGGCATTTCTTAACATCCCATCGCATAATTCACTCGTGAAAGTTTGCTTATCATCTTTTTACCAGTTGTTCTACTGGTTTAGAGGTCTGAGATCCCAAGGACAAAACTATTCCACCGTTGGACAAAACTATGTTTCCATACCCAAGAACTGCCTTTGGCCCCTTGTGGGTTCCTCACGTCCCTGGATAAACAGGTAAAAGATAAAAGGAGGGTTACCACATTGACTGAGGAGATTAGGTTGGTTTTCAAGGAGAAATGGACTTCCTGTTAAATTAGGCACACAATGGGAGAATATTTCTCAAACCAAGAAATCCTGGGAATGGCTCTAGATCATGCTCTATATCAGGTGGTCAAAGTCAATGGAAGACCATGAGAACCAATTTAACAATAAGACTCATGCCCCTCGAGAACCAAGGTTTCAGTTTCCCCCTGAATTAAGAACCCCAACCTGCTGAGGGGGGGGACACAGAACTGGCAGTGGAGGAAGGAAGACAGAAATAGCAAATACCGAATAAAGCCACACAACCAGATGCAGAAATGAACACTGTGAGGGTGACATGTTTCCGCTCACCATGCTGTGTCGTATCTTACCTTGTCCCTCCCTTTTCCTACTATTTTACATGGGGCTTGGTTATAATTTTGCCAGTAGGTTATAGCAAAACAACCCAGGCAGAGATCGAACTAAAGGAGGAAAGGCTGACCTCCAGAGGCGATGGCTGACACCGGTACCATTTGGGTGTCTGCTTTGGGGGGCAGGTTGAATGTGTTATTTGCATGAGCGATGGTTTCATGACAATAATGAGGGCATTTTTTTGTTGTTGCTGCTGTGGTTTGAAAGTTTACAGGCAGGATGAAGGGTATTCGTGGGTGTGGGGGGGCCAAAGGTGTGGTCTGTGGCGAGCATCGGATAATGTCTCCATCTAGTCCATTCCAATCCCTTGTATTGGATCAGGCATTACTGCACGCCGGAGGCTGAGAATCCAAGACTGCATCTCCCAGACATCCTTCTGGCACACGTGTTTCCACACGACCTCGCCACCCTAGACCTCTCTCAAGCAGAATGGGGGGAGAGGTGTCTAAACCCTGATTTGGGCTCTGTTTTCAGCTGCAATATTAAGTGCGGGGGTGTCAGAGTCAGAAGAATGAGAGTGTGAATCCCCTCATCGATTGCCGAATCCTGACCTTCCCAGAGCTGAGCCCCAGCATCCCGTACGTGGAAGGATAACCTCTCCCTGTCGTGAGAAATAAGTGAGATCATGAGTGTAAACCACCTAGTACAGTACCTGGCACACATTGCCAAATGGCGGTTCCTCGTCCCTCAACAATCGACAGATCTGTTTGGCAGTTTGGCAACTGGTCGTATCTTTTCCAGAAACACAGTGAGGTTAAAAAAAAAAAAAAAATAGTGCAACATCGTAGGAACGGTAAGGAAAGAATTCACGATATTATCTTAACAGGGCATGAAGCCAGGGGAACTATCACGGCAATCTGATTTCTTTTTAGAGGTAGGAAGTTATCTGGGCCAAAGTCCCCTTTAAAATGGGGGGTTAATATCCCACTAAAACTTCGGGACCGCACCACGGCTTTAACCAGATGTGTTCAAGTGGTTTACAGATGACAGAACCGTGTTCTTGGGTAGCTCCCTGCTTCCTCTACGGTCTTGATTTATTTCCCTCTTGGAGTAGAATGTGCTCTTTAATACATAGCAATCGTCTACTGTGTTCTTTTCTTTCTTTTTTTTTTTTTTTTTTAGCACCTTCCAAGTTAGAGTTCCTAAAATATGTTGTTACATAGTCTCCACTTTCATGTTAGAGCAGAACTGTTGGAAATGCTTGTTCTCAAAATTCACTCACCACGTTAACCTCCAGCAGTGAAAACAATAAAAACTTTAAACCACATTTCTTCACAGTGGAAACCACCACTTTTTGAAACAATGAAGCGAAGTTAGCTTTCAGGGCTGGCTGTCCCACTGATGCTATTGTCCTCGAAATGTTGGTACCTGATAAACTGGAACAGAACAAGAAAGCTATTCATTGGCGGGTAACAAAATATACAATGTGTGACATATTAATGACATAACCTGCTCAGTACTTCCCATACACAGAGCCGAGAAAGGAAGTTCACCTTTGGGAACTGGTTTAGAGGAAAGAAGCAATCTGCTTTCTCTTTAGTTAAAATATTTCATAAGCCCAGTGAAAGTTATATGCAATCCTTGAATATTTGCAGACCATATTCATTTGATTCTTCTAATTTAACCCAAAATATAAAAACATTGAGCAGATATTTAGGTGGGTACCTATATAAATATAGTACATAGATATTCTTTAATATATGTATTAATTCCACCCATTAGCAGGTGATAGGATGGAGGTAGAGGAAAGAACAGGGAATAAAACAGAAAATTAAAAAAACCAGAGTTAAATGGTTAAAAAGAAGGGAAAAGGAGGCATTAAAAGCAGACACAGAGGGAGGGAATTACGTAGGGCATATGAGCAAAGGGAGAAAGAGAAGGAAAGAAAAAGAGAAAGAGACAGGTTGACTCTGAAATATAATAGGAAACGTGCCAAATAATCTGAATCCGAACAATCTGAATAGGTCCTGGGAGCGAGGGATCATGAGTGTAGGAATGAAGCTGCCATTTCTCTTTCCTCCCTACTTGCCACATCCGTGGGTTCACCACTGCGTCCCTCGTGCCTAGTTCAAGGACAATAAACCCTTGCTCACTAACTGAATAAGGATCAGGAATCATCACAGAACCACACAAGGTCACTTGCCAAGACCTTGGAAAGGTGCTCTCGTCCATAGGCATGGTTCGACTTACCTTGGTTCTTTCCAGGAATAAAGAATTCACTTCTCAAGGCAGTTAGAGATAGCTTTGTTCTAACAGGATAAATCTTCAGTGTCCACCAACAGCCCAGCTCTGGAGACCAGACTCAGCAAGTCTAATAAATCTTCTACAGGACAGCCCATGGGAAGCCAGCTCTATGTGCCCTTCAAGGTACCTCGAAACCCTGCACACCCTCTTCTGCTTTTCCAGGTATGGCTCATTCTCTGCTTGTGGTCTGAACGCCACAAGGGAAAAGGGCTGCTGCCTCCCTCATTCTAGAGCCTACCAGTGTGATGCTGTATCTTCAATTCCGATGATTTTCTTTGGGCAGCCCCGTGGTAATTGGAAGAGCTCACCCTGGAAGGGCAGGTTACACTTTGCATGCCTCACACTAAAAGACAGTCTCCTTCCCCTTCTGAGGGTAGAAAGCTCTGGAAACTTGTTCAAACAAGGAAACTTGTTCAAAAGGGCTAGAAACAGGATAAGAACCTTTGTCTTCATCTCAGTCTCAGCTGTCTTCGTGCGCCAATTCTCTTTCCCACTAGTGATGCTCCAGAGATCTCTTTTTCTCCTGTGTCTGCCCTTCACAAGGGTCCCGCTGGACTTGTGCTAATTGCCAGGGTATCACAAGCCTCTACACCGGCCTCATGACTCCACAGCATGAACCCAGGCGACTGAATCAACCCTCGTCCTCTCTCCTGTAAAACAAGGATAATAATGGTGTCAACCTCTTGGCATCCTTGTGCGTTCTAGCAATACGTGCAAACCCTGGAACAGGACTGGGCATTCAGGAGGTGCTCGGAAAGCATTAGCTTCTATCACAACGCTTACTCTGCTTCTAAAAAAGCCGACGTGATTTATAAAGTCACACTGAAGAGTAGCTAGCTGACTATTGGCTACAAGTGTCATTTGCCAGATTCCTTAATGCTGGGCTTGTGAAAGGGCATGCAAAATTTTGCGGATACAAGCATTGATTCCCTCTTATTCTCAACTCTGGCAGCATATTAGAATCATCTGGAATTTTTTATGGTTTGCTTTTTTTTTTGAGAGCGGGGGAGTGGCAGACAGTGAGGGAGACAGAGGATCTGAAGCAGGCTCCGCGCTGACAACGGAGAGCCTGATGCAGGCCTCGAACTCGCAAACTGCAAGATCATGACCTGAGCCGAAGTCGGATGCTTACTCACTGAGCCACCCAGGCAGCCCCAGATAATTCTGATACAAGTAGTCTGGGGTGGGGCTCAGGCATTGCTCCCCAAGCAAGTGTACTCATGGACATCGGTGAGAACCACTGATGCATAGTAAGGTCTTTAACTAGAATAGACAGCAGATCGTTTTGTGGTTTAAAACACAACAACAAAACAAAAACATACGTCAACCACCTCCTTTCCACAATCTTTGATCAGGGGGCTGAACTGAAGCCAAGTGCCTACACATTTCTAAAAGGTGATTCTGATGTGCCCTGGAGAACCAGGGGCCACCAAATTTTCATCACACCTGTGATGAAGAGAGGTTGGCTCCCAAACAGAAGTCTGAGCTGTGGTTTCTGCCGGGGATGAGGTTCGCCCCCATCCAGACCTCTACCTGGACCCAGAATACTTGCATTCAGCCACCCCCCTCCCCCGGAGGTGGGGGGGTGGGGCAGCCCAGGGTGGAAGGGGCCACCAGGAATGGAGAGAGCCCTGGGGCCTCTGGCTCTTTCTTTCCCAGTTGGGCCAATCAACAAGAACTGCTTTCACCCCTGAGGATGCGAAAAATCAGGAGAAATGGCTGGAGCCATGACGTCCCTTCTTTATCTGTATCCAGGATATTACAGGTTGACCGACAGAGCCTGAAGAAAGTGGTTTCTGTTTCTGTCAACATATGCATCTGAGGCCGGATTTCCAACAGTAACTGACACACATTAAATCCAGGAAGAGGAAGACGATTGTCACCTCGTTTCACTCCGCTTCAGGTATAAATGTGCCAATCGACAGGCTTTTATCAAAGAAGAACCACACTCAAATAAAGTAAAATAAACGGTCGTGTTGTTCTGTATTTTTATCTGTTTGCATTCTGTAATATATTCTCTTTTTTCGAAGGGACATTTAGAGATCAACGTGATTTTGCTCCCTGTGCTTTCTTGAGACGAGTGTCCGCTGCTCTGAAATTATTCTTCTCATAGTTATGAGGGGAAAGTGTTCTTTATTAAATGAGACGATGGCATAGTTACTTGTTCATTTGTCTTTAATTATTTTGCCTTGAAAAATAAAGAATTGATAACTCTGTGTTCCTCAATCCCCCTTCACTGTGAATCCCCTACATCTTTTTTCAAACCAATCGGTGAAATCCCAGAATCTGGGAAACAAGTGGTTTCTACTAGGTGCTCATCAAAGTACTGAAACAATATTCAAATATACAAAGTATATGGAGAACTGAAGCAATATACAAAGAGTAGGTGTGGAGTAGGACTCTTAACAAAGTGCCCCAAACAGGTTTTTGCATATGGAAATCTGACTACCAAATTAGAGATAATTGCATTTTTAAAAGGGAAATCTCTTTACCCAGATAGATCTATAACTAGTGACATACCATAATGAAAGGAGGAGCCAAATGATTAAATTGGAGGGAAGTGAGGACTAGTGAATTTGAAAAGTGCTTCTTTGGGGGCATCTGGGTGGCTCCGTCAATTAAGCACCGACTTGGGCTCAGGTCATGATCTCACGGCTCTGTGCTGACTGACAGCTCGGAGCCTGGAGCCTGCTTCCGATTCTGTGTCTCCCTCTCTCTCTGCCCCTCCCCCACTCACACTCTGTCTCTCTCTCGCTCTCAAAAATAAACATTTAAAAATTTTCTTTTAAGAAAAAAGAAAAGTGCTCCTTTTGAATAATTAAAGAAAACAGGGAAGACTATACTATGTTGGATAAATGATGGATGGATGGATGCATGTGTGGAGGGAGGGGGGATGGGTGGATGATGGAGAAAAGAATAAGGGCTAGAAACATGAAGACTAGAAAGATTTTGGAATAGGGAGACAATGAGATGAAGAGAGGAGGAAGGGGACAAGAAATATGAAAGTGTATAGATAGCATGGAGCAAAGAACACTGAGAGCAACTCTACAAGGGAATTAAATGGTCCTCGTGTCCTCAGTTTCCTCATCTGAAAACAAGCAAATTGGTTCCAATTATCTCTAATATCCTCTCCAACGGTGGCATTCTCTGTGTCTAAGGAGAGGTAGACAAGGAAGACAGAAAAGGAAGAAAAACAGAAGAGAAGAGGTTCAAGAGTTCCAAAGTACTTAATCCCTGTAACAAATTACCACAACCTTAGTGACTTAAAACATCGCTTTACTCCCTTACTGTTCTAAAAGCTGGAGGAGTCCTAAAATCCAGGCAGCCCTCCTGTGTAGTTCTCACGCAAGCTTTGATTCGGTGGCACAGCCTGCTTTCATGTTTCGGCACTAGCTTCTTCTATCTGTGGTTCCCAAGAATGCCTTGGTGACGCGGCTGTCAGATTTAGGAAATAAAAATCCCAGATGCTCTATTAACTTTGAATGGCAGATCATCAGCCCATAGTACTTTTAGGTTAAGTCTGCTCCAAATATTGCCTGCAAATTAACAATGCTAAGAAAAAATACGTTGCGTATCTGGAACTCAAGATGAACTGGTTGTCCTCTATTTTCCCTGGCAACCTTCCTTGGGAGAGCGTACCCATTTCAAACAGGCAGATGGGAAACCCAGCATGGGTAATTACACTCTCAGAGAAGTTTGTGGTCCCGGACAAGCTGAAAGTTTGTTCAATAGTAAGCAGCTTCTCACGTTGGACCTATGCTCAGACCAATTTCTTCCCCCTCATTTCGCCAGAGACTCCAGTCCCTTCCAACCTGCTTCAAATGTGAAGCTGAGCAGATTACCACTCTTTATAATTCCCGCAAACTCATGTTGCCGGGGAGTCCCTGCCCCCAACCTATTCTGCAGCCTTAAGTGTTACTCACTCCTCCTCTCTTCCCCAACTCCCTCCACACAGTCTTCCTCCAGCCTCTCACATAAGTCTTTGAGCCAAAATGGGGTTCATTTGCACTTGCATTGTCAAGGAGAGAAGGAGAAATGTCATAATCACCACGAAAGGAGCTGAACATCTCCTAAGTTAACACCCAGGACCAAGCAGGAAGGGCTGCAAGTAAATCCTCTTACTGTCTGGTGAATTTCCTGTTCCTTTCCAATTCTCTGTGGATTCAGAGTCCGGGCTCTTCGTCGGGCTCAAGCAGTTTTTGTGAGCATCTCCAAAAACTTAGAAAAGAAACTGAATATGGAAAATAGTGCAAAATAGGAATTTGTTTAAAGGTGGGTGGTTTTTAGGCTTCCGTTTATAAAATGGTCTGACCCAGTTTTCAACTAGGTCAAGATGTGGTAGACTGAGTTAAATCATGAAAGGCACAAATTACCCTAGAGCAGAGGAAGATTTTTGTGAAGTCACTTCCTAGCTGCTCCTTTAGCTTGAGTGGAACTGGCCTTTCCAGTTGAGGGAGTGTCCTGCCCCCGGGAAAAGTGAACTCATCATTTTCCCATCCTCCTCCCAACTGTGACCAGGCCGCCTGTGCCTTCCTGTTTTAATGACTTGGAGTGACCCTAAATGATTGGCATTGTGGTGCTTTTCGTCTTTCATCTTTTGTTTCCTTTTTCTTTTTTTCTTAGCAAAGTAAGAAGTAAAGACACTGGAAATTTAGAAAATCTAACCATTTTCATCTTTTTTTCCTTCTATCTTCTCTCTGATATCATAACTCGTAAATATTGCCCCCATTGACCTGGTCGTTTCCCCAAGCATCTACAAATGAGTAAATTAATTGGACTTTTCTCTTATGACCATTGTTGGCTGTTGGGTTTTTTTCCCCCTAACTTCTATTACTTGGTTTTGTTGAACTTTGAAATATAAGCCCTCTTGATTTCCTGTAAATATTTGTTCTTTTAAAAACTAAGCCTCATTTTATTCTTACCCCATGAACTTTTAATTTCCCGATTCCCGTTAGACATTTCTGATCGATTTCTCTGTTTTCTGTTAAAACTTTGTTTCTCAATTCTCTTTCATGTATCTTTCCCCTTCCTTCACCTGAGAGGAAAATGGTCTTAACAGCCTGCCTGCCTTCCTTTCTCTCACTCTAGTCCTTCCTCATGTTTTTAGTTTTTATACATTTTATAAATTTTTCCCTCAGATTTCCTCCCGACTCATTCCCTACCTGCTTTTCTCCTTTGTGTCTATGCCTCAATCTTCCCTTTGAAGTTTTCCTTCGTTTCCTCTTTTTTCTTTAGGTCTTCATGTTCTTGCTTCATGACAAGAATGCATTTATTTTGGGGGAAAAAAGCGCTTCTAGTAAATCTCCTATAAGCAAGCGGGACATTTGTCATCTGACCTTCCTTGCCTGCCCCTTATGCTCTCACACATAAACCTGGAGTCTCAGCCATCATTCATTTCCCGGGATAAGTTTTACCTCTGCCCAGAATGCTTTCCTCTTTCTCTAACTTATCTCCTGCTGTTCCTCCAGTGCCCGTGCAGGACATCACCTTTCCATGACCTTCCTAGCCTGGTTAGTCAAAAGTCTTGTCTACTTCTGTCACCCCATGGGTTTAACTTCCTTATCAGTAAAAATTCAAGGTGGGGTTATAAATTGACGTGTTCTTTTTTCCTCTTTATCTTTTTTGAGAGACAGAGAGAGAGAGAGAGCAGTGGAGAGGGGCAGAAGGAGAGAGACAGAGTGAGAGAGAGAATCTTGAGCAGATTCCATGTTCAGTGTGGAACCTGACATTCAGGTCAATCCCACAACCTTGAGGTCGTGACCTGAGCCAAAATCCAAAGTCATATGCTCAACCAGCTGACTCACCCGGGTGCCCCTAAATTGACCTGTTTTTAAATTTTTCAGATATAACAGCATAGGGAAAGAGTGCATAAAACAAATATGGAGTACATTGAATAATGATTTTTAAAAATCCAGAGAGCCTCCACCTGGGTTAGCACTCTTCAAGGTCTCACGTATCCTTTGTCACACAGACGGCTTACCCCTGAAGATAACTGTTATCCTCTCCCTTTAGGCTAATCACTTCCTCACTTATCTGAAGCAGGCTCCAGGCTCCGAGCTGTCAGCACAGAGCCCGCCGTGGGGCTCCGAACCCACAGACAGTGAGATCATGACCTGAGCCGAAGTCGGATGCTCAACCGACTGAGGCACCCAGGCGCCCCTCCTCACTCTACTTCAGAGTTTTACCACGTTCGTATGCCTTCTTAAGCAACAACATTTCATTTTTCCTGATTTCGAATTTTATAAAAATGGGATCATCCCAGGGGTAGGGCACGAAGATCCCTGCCTTTTGTCTTGTTTCTTGCGCTCAGTGCTGTGTTTGAGATTCCAGGCTGTTGCGTTTAGCTGCGGTTTTGCTTATTTTCCCTTCCGTGCACATTTTCCATGGCATGAGAGCCCACAATTTATTCATTCACTCTAAAGTTGATGGACCAGTTTGGAACTACTGTAAACATTGCTGCTGCAGACATTCTTATACAAGAATCCTGGCACATGTGTGCATGTATTTCTCCAGGTCAGAAATGGGACAGAATCGCTGAGTCACAGAGCTTGCTCCTGTTCAGCTTTGGTAGGAAATGCCAAACGGTCTTCCAAAGAGGTGGTAGCAATTTATATTCCCACTGGCAGTCCGTGGAAATCCCTTTTGATTCAGAGCCTCACCTTCTTTGCCCATCTGATGAGCAGGAATGGGCATTTTCATCTCTCTATGCCCAGAGCTACCCAATTGACTGGTTTCTAGAGGGTGTTCCCATGCATTTATTAGTATATGTGCTGTCGAAGCAAGAACTCCCATGGATTTATTAATTCATAAAACTCCCTTATGTTTTATGTTTCATTCCAGACTTATGCCGTGTCTGACAATTTTCCAAGGACCTACCTTAGGAGAACTGGGGTTAAGCACGCGTGGAATGACAACTACTCTGAAAACTTCTATTCTTTGACACGTAAAGGCTTTGCTCCACCAGCACTGCTGGGGCATAGGACGAAGTTTGTAAAAGCCTCTGTGCAGGGGATGGGGGGTGGGGTGGGGGGGCGGTGGGGGAAGGGGGCTGCGGTGCATCCCATGACTCCAGCCCTAAGAGAAAGGATGGTCAGCACTCCACATTCCTGAGCTCAGGAGGGGCCTTTCCATCCCGCCTTTCCATTCCAGAAGTTCTGGAATCAAGAGATCTGGGCTTTCCAGGGACTTTCTGTGGAGTTCTGCTACCCCTGGAGGCAGGATGCCGGCAGAATCACTCATTTCTACCTACCGCCTGGGGCCCCTCCTGAAATTCTCACCCCGTCCATAATAGATGCTCAGCAGTAAATTTTCTAAAATTACAAGTTTCTATGGATTGATTTTTAAAATTGTTTTAATGTTTATTTATTTTTGAGAGAAAGAGAGAGTGCAGAGGAGGGGCAGAGAGAAGGGGGAGACAGAGGATCTGAAGCGGGCTCTGCGTTGACAGCAATGAGCCCAATATGGCACTCAAAGTCACAAACCGTGAGATAATGACCTGAGCCAAACACTTAACCTACTGAGCACCCAGGCCCCCCAATTTTTTAAATTAAATAATGCAAAAAAGAGACCCTTCGGGCCCTACCTAGCACTGTCTCTTCATACTTCTTTGGAGATTATTTACCGGAGAGGTAGTAGAAATGAGATGGAGGGTGCCCCGGGTGGCTCAGTCGGTTAAGCGCCCGACGTTGGCTCAGGTCATGATCTAGTGGTTGGTGAGTTTGAGCCCCGCGTCAGGCTCTGTGCTGTCAGCTCAGAGCCTGGAACCTGCTTCGGATTCTGTGTCTCCCTCTCTCTCTGCCCCTCCTCCCCCGCTCATACTTTGTCTCTCAAAAATAAATAAATGTAAAAAAAAAAAAATTTAGAACTGTTCAGGGATTCTTTTTTTAAATGCCAGTGTAGTATTGCTAGTAAAAATTTCCCCATTTAAAAACAAGTGTTTCCCTTAATTTAGATGTTAATTAAATGTATGAGTCAATGCTCTATAATGTTTTAAAATGACGTTTGGTTAGGGCCCCTGTGAGAAGCTGGTTTAAAATTCTCATTTGAAAATCTTTTCCACATTTGACATTTCCTCTAGAAATACTTGGACAACGTGTGTTTGAAAAGGTTCCTCAAATTGAACGTTAAGTACATGCCCATCGGAGAAGTTATTTAAGAACTTCCTCCAAAGTTGGTAGGAAAAGCGAATGTCATTAGAAAATTGTGAATTTTTGCAACACTCTCAGAAAATGAGGTTTGAGATGGAAAGAAAGATTCTCCAGGCTCAACCCTCCCTGTTATCAGCCCCTGACAGCCTCACCCAATTCCTTCTTAACTGATGAATGAATCCTTCTTAATGAATGATAGTTATAAGTCAATGAAACAAAAAATAGATTAAAGCTTCACTCAGAATGATCACATGTGCCCTCATACTCAGCCATACTGTTTTTTAAAAGTCAAGAATAGGCAACTTTTGCAAGAAGAGAATGTCATCAGTAAGGGGGAAAAACACATGAGCAAGTAGCAGGGGCTTTGTAGAAAAGAAAGAGCACTGGGATAGAAATCTCATAGTTCACATTCTAGAATCTTCTCGATATCTACTTGGACAAGCTCCCTAAGCCTCATTTTCTATACCTAGAAAAAGAGTTAAATTAAATAGCATCTAACATCACAGGCAGGCTTTAATTTCTGTGAAAGATTGATACTGAGGCCCCAGAATTAATAAAGCAATACAACTTTTTTATAAATCAGAAAAGATCATAAAATTTTACACTCTCAAAAGATAAAACTTTTTGCAACAATAACAAAATCACCACACACTTACCAGAATAGCTAAAAAAAAAAAAAAAGTTTTTTTTTTTTTTTATGGCATCAGTAAATATTGGCAAGGATGTGGAACTTTCCTACATGGTTGGTGGGAATTTAAAATGTTATAACCATTTCAGAAAAAAAAATATGGCACTTCCTTATAAAACTAAATATATATTTACTCTCTGACCCAGAATTCCACTCCTAGTTAATTTATCCAAGAAAAATGAAAATGTATGTCCACAAAAATACTCTACAAGAATATTCATAGCAGCTTTCTTCATAAAAACCCTAAACTAGAAAGATCTTGGATGTCCACCAACAGGCGAATGGATAAACAAACTGTGGTATATCTATACAATGAGCAGTAATAAAAGAGAAATAAAGTATTTCTTTAATATTTTTTTCAATGTGTATTGAGACAGAGCTTGAGCGGGGGAGGGGCAAAGAGAGAGGGAGACACAGAATCTGAAACAGGCTCCAGGCTCCAAGCTGTCCGCACAGAGCCTGACGCAGGGCTCTAACCCACGGACCGTGAGATCATGACCTGAGCCGAAGTCAGATGCACAACCGACTGAGCCACCCAGGCGCCCCGAGAAATAAAGTACTAATACATACTTCAATCTGGATAAATCCCCAAACCTTGCTGAGTAAAAGAAACCAAACACAAAAGAGAATATATCTTGATAACAGATTAGATTACACAAATGTATGCATTTGTCAAAACCCATGGAATGGCACATTTAAGATGTGTGCATTTTGTTTCAAGTAAATTACTTAAAAAAAAAAAAACTGGAGTACTGGAAAAAATATCAAACCACACTTCCTGATATGCAGGCTGAAATAGTTGGGAGTGGAGTGTGCTAATAATGTCTGCAAGTCATTGGAAATGCATCAAAAACATGTCAGATTGATGATGGAGATGAGCAGACTTAAATGTCTATCATGATATCTAGTTATCATATGAGTATTCACTGTACAATTGTTTCCATTTCTCTCTATGTTTGAAAAACCTTATAACAAATGCTAGAGAAACAAATCAATAAGAAAAAGGAAAAGGAGATAATTCACCTAGTCATTGGTCAAATTGATAACAACACAGAGAAAAACATTTATTTCAAGTGATTTGTAACACAGCAGCCTATATAAACCTAGTGGGATATATTCTACATAGACCTAAAAAAGAAATTATAAACTTCATTTATTGGTTTTATGGTTAAGAACAACATTGCTACTATTTTGAAACTATCTCATAAATACTGTGAGATAAAGCAAGTGAATACATCGTTATTATCAGGAGACAAGATTGACAGTGCAAAAGGAGAGAACAACACTAAAACCCAAGGATCTAAGTAAAAATTCTGCAATATTAATTACAATTGCAAAATGTAATATTTAATTGGAAATATCTATAGATACTCATATATTTTTAGAAACATATTCCCTAGTCCTTTTTCCTGGGAAGATATTAGAAGCAGTACACCCAGTTACAACCAGTACCTTAGGACAAAGATCTTGGTTTCTATATACCGCCCCACACCCCCAGACACAACTATGATTTCTTGGAGAAATCACAGATTCCAGTTCTGAGGCAGAGAAAGTGCAAGATAAGCCTGGGATATCTTGCTGCTGAAACAAGAAATGCGCAAACATCACTGGGTACATGTCAGACGCAGGAGTCAGGTTTTAGGACACTATGGGCTCCATGAAGCCTAAGGGATTGTGACACACCGAGTAAGTAAATATCCATACTATTACCCAGAGAAAGGAAAGGAAACGTTTGCCATCACTGGCGGTGTCTACCCTACCAAATCATTATCCTGAAAATTAATACCTTTTTGGGAAAATCATCCCCAAGTGCTGAAGAAAAGCTCTTCTTTCCAGAAGAACTCCAGCCAGTAATATAGAAGGAATAATAGGAGATTTATAACCACCAGAAATAATTGATTCATGCAGGGACCAGCAGTGGATGTAAAACTGCTACATAAGTTACGTCGCGGATATCGGCATGGTGTCCAAGTATCATCCCACAGATGGCTTACTATTTACAAGGAGAATTACTTCCTTTACAAATAAAGAGATGGCTGTCACCACCTGAGCCAAGTGACCAAATCAGCATCACTAATTGTGGGACAAACTGGCATTATGTGCTTTGTGAAGGGAAGCACATGATATTAACCTCACCTATGAAATCATGTCAGAAGATTTCACCTGAATCTAGTCAGCTCGTAGGCTTTGCTCCTCCAGGAAATATGGAGGACAGAGAATAAGTGAAATTAAAAGACACAATCACCAAATGCCCAATGTGCAGTTTTATAAAATAATTATTCGAGCAAATTATTCAAACAAATAACTAGCGTAACTGTTCAAAAGAGGTATAATAAATCAACAAGCACGATGTGTAGACCTTTGTTGGAAACTAATGTGAAAGAAAAAACTAGCCAAAACAGATACGTGGAGGACAATTTTGGGGAAGCATAATATGGATTAGGCACTAGATATATTATAAAATGACTGTTAATTTTATCAGGGGTGATAATTTACCTGTTGATCGTGGAGAATTTCATTGTTTTAGGAGGTGCCTGCTAAATTCTTATGATATGACAGCCTTATATCTGAAACTTACTTTGAATGATTCAGCTAAATAATTCTGGGAAAGAGACAGACAGACAGAGGTTGAAAAAAGAGCAAGAGAACAATGAGGCAAAATGTTTAAAAGTGTCGAAACTAGTTATTCGATACACGGTGTTGCTCCCAGCCTTTCGAATTTTCTCCACATCTGAAAACTTTTGTAAGAAATATGTTAACAAAAAGAAGAAACTGTAATGAATAAATTAATGTTTTAGAACTGATAATAGAGAGTATAATTTAGAATAAGGTTAAAATATGGGGCACCTGGGAGGCTTAGTCGGTTAAGCATTAGACTTCGGCTCAGGACATGATCTCTCAGTTTGTGGGTTCAAGCCCCATGTCGGGCTCTGTGCTGACAGTTCAGCGCCTGGAACCTGCTTCGGATTCTGTGTCTCCCTGTCTCTCTGCCCCTCTCCTGCTCGTGGTCTGTCTCCCTCTGTCTCTCAAAAATGAATAAATGTTAAAAAAATAAAATAAGGTTAAAATAATATTAATCGAATACACTAAACAAAACCATGATTCCATCCACAGTGAGCAACACAAACGAGGACCTCATGCAAGGATCAGATCATGTTACTCACCCTCCAGTGGTTCAAAGTCAAGTCCCAAATTCCCTTCTGTGTCTCCTGCCATACTCCTGTTTGTAATCCCCACAATAGTCAGACAAATGACTTTGTTCTACTTGATAGAAATGACCTTTGTACGAGGTCCCTTTGTTCTCCCAGTGTGCCGGATACTGGAAATGGACTCACTCAGCCTCCCAACTACGCTCCTTCTTGTCATCGGAGAGGTTGGAAAGCTAAAGCCACAGTTTTCAAACCCCTTGCGGCCAGGGTGCTGGGTGTGCCTGTGTGATCTGCCTGTTAGATGTACTCGTTCAAGATTTGGAATGTAGAAATAAGGCAGGGTCATCTTCACATTCCCCTTTTCTGGTTTTTGCTGTCTGGAAAAACTATGACATCGTGAGGTTTCTCTGCTAGCATCCCAAGTCCATCTCTACCCGCGAGGGTAGGGAGTGATCGGTGCCTCTTGATGAGGCTTTGAGGCTTTCTAATCCCTGGGTTGAAGATCCTGGCACCTATTTTCCAGTTTCTAGATAATCTAGAGGTGGCTGAAGTGGTGACACCAGGGCCACTTCCAGCAGTGGGTGATTTCAGTCAATATTCTTGATTCCCATGGTGGGTCACTTCTTTATGGTGCTAGAATTATTCCTGGAGACCCAACTTTGAATGCATTCTGTCAACCCTTCCAATAATTTTCAAAGACCTAATTTCCTCCATTGAAACCTTTTTTGATTAAAATACCTACAGTGGCTTCCATTATCCACACTGAACTCTGGAAGGTTTTCTGAATCTGAGAAACACGTACCTTAAAATAGAAGATATTTGGAAATAACAGGAATTTACATTTGGTCAGGAATTCCAACATCTGGAACATCAAACTACCTTGGGCACTGGAATAGAGTACCGGACTCCACCCAAAACCTATAGAATAAGAATCTCTCTGGGTGGAGTCTAGCGTGTATTTTTAAAATCTCTCCAGGTAATTATGACGCAATCTGCCGAGCACAGAAATCCATGGACAAGGATGCAGGATTTTAAGGTGTAAAGGTTTGTAGATGTCATGAGATCTAGTCTCCCATCTGATGCAAGAATCTCCATGCTGACATTTTGATATTTCCCAACCTTCCTCTTCTACAGATTACCTTATCGTCTTCAGCAGTTTATCAACATGGCAGGAACTCTGTGTTCGGAAAAGCCAGCTTTGCATCAAGAATGAAATAACTTCTTTCAAAACCATGCAATACAGTCCGTGCCCAGGTTAAGCTGTGACTTAGAAATGCACATTTAACTTTACAAAATTGCATATTAAGCTTATAATTGCATGCGATACACTACCAAGCGCTTAAAAAATAGTTTTGTCAGCTTAAAGCGCATTCCAGATACTGTTTATTTACCAAAACAGAGTCTCAAAGTAGTACATTGCAGATTCGTAGAATTATAAGATACTAGATTAGAAGCCATCTTAGAGATGATTATTTTAAAACAGGGACCTGGAGTGAAAGGCACAACTTGAAAATAATGAAATTTTTTTTTGTTTGTTTTTAGTGTTTACTTATTTTTGAGACAGAGCGCAAGTGGGGGAAGGGCATAGAGAGAGGGAGACACAGAATCTGAAACAGGCTCTGGGCTCTGAGCTGTCAGCACAGATCCTGACGCGGGGCTCGAATCCACAAACTGTGAGATCATGACGTGAGCCGAAGTCGGACACTTAACCGACTGAGCCACCCAGGCGCCCCAATAATGAAATAATTTTTAATGAATGTGTAAATGAATAATGAAAGTACATTTTAGAAAGTGACCTCAGAGGTCTTTCCTTTGATCTTTTACTCCGTTGTTAACGTTAAGTGAGGAGTGATGTATTTCGTTCATTTGGGGCAGCATTCAGGCCTCTTTTCAAATAAGCGACACTTTATGTTCACTTCTCTACTTAGCCTTTCTTTATTTTTCCCTGGGGCCTCTCTCACCTTGAGATGCTCACTAACCTTACCCGACTACGGGTCCAACTCCAAACTCAGCAGTTAGAGAGTTGATTAAAGACGGAAAAGAAAACAAAGCAAAATAAAATAACAGAAGCTTCACAGAAATCTGTGGTTCTGAAAAAGATAAGAGGTCACGCGTATGTGTGCAATGAACTTCAATCAGAAAGCCAAGGCGGAGGGGCGTGTTTCTTCTAACATCGCCGGTGAGAGCCTGAGACATAATTGAGAATGGAAGCCCATCTGCTCTCAATATTCTGACTCTGACAATGACACTGGGTTGCTGCTTTCTTTTTTTTTTTTTTTTTAATGTTTATTTATTTTGAGAGACAGAGAGATAGAGCGCGAGCAGGTGAGGAACAGAGAGAGGGGGAGACACAACCTGAACCAAGGGTTCCAGGCTCCGAGCTGTCAGCGCAGAGCCTGATGTGGGGCTCGAATTTGTGAGCTGGGAGATCATGACCTGAGCCGAAGTCAGACGCTTAACTGACTGAGCCACCCAGGCGTCCCCCGGTTGCTGCTTTCTGCTGATGACAGAGGTAGACCACAGCTATGCCCAAATTCCTTTTAATTTCTTATCCCTCTTTTGGGTATCAACTGCACTGAGTTCTCTGAAATTAAAGACCTCATGTTAAATGAAAATCACCGATTTATGGTGTTGTACAGGAGCAGGCCAAGTTCACAATCATTCATTAACTTGGCAGGTATTCCTGGGTTCCCAGCATGTGACAGGCACTCTGCTGAGCTCTGACATAGAGTGGTGAACAAGGTCCTCGGTTTCTGGGTATGTGACATGTGCTTGGAATGCTACCATTAATCTGATGATGGTCTCATTCTCTTCAATAAAGACATGGGTTTGGGGACCAAGCTGACATGGGCTCCATTCCCAGCCTTACCTCTTGTTGACCATGTAATCCTGGGTATTTGTCCCACCTGGATGGCTCTGTCTTCCTGGTGCCCATGGTGGACAAGTCCAACACAGAACTACTTTGAAGCAGGGAGTGACCTGATCCCATTGGGTAGGGAGAGAAAGCTCACTTATTTCCTTTAGATGAAGAAGGCCAACCCTTGGGGAAGAAAACATTTTTCTTGCTTTAATCGACTTTTCCTTAATCAACCCCCCAGTTTAAAGACCTTTTTAAGATAGGACTCCTCTAGGCTGACTTTAACCTCCACAGAGATAAACAGATCTGTTCCCTTACTCATGAACTTTTTCCAGGAACCAAATTCACTTCACCGTCGAGAACCAGTTGGGCACTTGTAGAAATAGAGATTCGTGGACCTCACTCTAGACCTAATAAATCAGAATCTCTAGAAATTTCTATTTTTAACAAGTAAGAGATGAAACCCGATAGTTATTTCCATTCTGCTTCTATTTTTAAGTAAGTCTAGATATTTCATCAAAACTTTAGATAGCATTCATTTTTAAATTTTTTTCTGATTATGAAATTAATATGTGTACATGGTAGAGAAGTTTTCAAAAAGAAAATGAAATGTTAAGAAGAAAATAAAATGTACCCATTGTTCCAAGGCCTAGAATTAAGAAAAATAATCAGATTGGTGTTTCATTTTTCAATTTTTCTATGAATATGCATATATATTTTTATAATATATATGATACATAAAAAGATATATATAATATATTGAAATATATATACAGATATATCTTTTTATTTATATTTTTATTTATATTTATATAATATAAGCATGTTTATACATAATTTGTTATTTATAAATATAAATTTATAATGTATTTATATGAATATATTTATATTTTATATATCTTATAAAATATATATAAAAGATATATAATCACATAAGATATATAACATATATACAATATATATTTTTATAATTAATATAAAAATATAATCCTTATATTTTTATAACATATATAAAATCAAACAATCAATACTGTTTCTTTTCTTGTAGATTTTCTGTTTATATGTGTATATACTCTGAACACATGCCTGATTAGTATTTTACAGAAATAATTTCATTTAACTCTTATTTTTGAGAATCCCCTCTATGTACTCACTCTTTTAGGCGTTGGGGATACAGTAGTGAGTATCTGGGGATACAAGTAGAAAGAAATGTGCACCAATGAACTTACATTACAATATCAGAATGTGCTCAAGAAACTAGCCGACTGATACATAAATGGATAAATATCGATGATGCAAGGGGCAGGAATGATAATATTTGAGTGTCTATGAGGTGCTGAGAACAGTTCCCACCATAAATTCATTTCATCCTTATAATAACCACTAGAACAGCACATAGCAAGCGCTAGAATTACCCCCACTTTATAAATGTGGAAACGGAGGCACTAACTGCTTGCCGGTTCATCTGAGTAATTCACAAGGTGCTAAGAAATAGGTGGGAAGACAGCCTGGATCAGGTGGCCAGAAACGGGGTGACACATCGTAAGGTTTCGGTTGGCAGGCGAGGAACGGAAGCCAGACAGGTTGAAAGAAAAGGTGGGAACCAAGAAATCAGAGACCTGCATGAGATTAAAGCACAGCAGGTGCACGGAAATGGGATTAGGAAGCCCGCGAAGAGGCGGCTTCTCAGAGAGGAGGCAGTCAGCCTGCCTGGGTCACTCCATGCTGTTGGGGGTTTCTAGTTGGTTTTCCTGGGAGACAATATTTTTACATGCCCCTCGTCCCCGGTCTGTCGCAAAGCGGAAAACACTCCTTCACGGCAAGTGACGTTTCCACCTAGGCTGACTCATCCGCAGGCAGGTTTCACATCTGGAGATTGTGGAGCCGATTTTGTACAGTGGGGCAGGGGGTCAGGCCCAGGCAAGGTCAGAGCCCAGCCGAGCGCGTGGCTGCGGCAGGAAGACACAGGCGGTGAGAGCAAACCTGAACCCGGCCCCGGGAGCCTTGGGGGCGGAAACTGAGGAAATGGAATCCCTTCCACTGGTGAAACGCAGCTTCCCAGCCAGAGGGGACTGCACCCACTGGGCCCAGCCCGGGAGCCACGGCTTGGCACACCGCCACCTAAGGGGAAAGAAAAAGCACAACGTTGTGACAAGCGTCTGCCTCCGCCCACATCACAGCGGGAGTTTGCTTCTCCAAGAAACAGACTTTTTAAGTCATTTTGATACCCCCTCCCCCCAAAAGTCTACAAGGTTCTATATTCTAACACTTGGATACATTCTAAAGTGGCAGAGCACACAGGGGACTCTGAAGACGACCAAGAGCCAGAAGAAAGAAGCAACGTTAGGAAGCGTCAAACACCAGGGGTGCCGCTGTCCGCGGCTCCTGGGTGGCTCAGCCAAGTTAAGCTTCTCTCCCCCCCCCCCCCCCCCCCCCCCCGCCCCGGCTCAGGTCATGATCAGGTCATGAGCTCCCGTTAGTGAGTTCCAGCCCCGCATCAGGCTCTGTGCTGACAATGTGGAGTCCGATTCGGATCCTCTGTCCCCCTGTCTCTCTGCTCCTCCCCCCCATCCTCTCTCTCTGAAACAAACATTAAAAAATAATAATAATAACACCACTCGTTGTTACCGTCTTCACTGACACAGAAACATCTTTATGCCTGATGCCCGCTCGGAACCTGAGACCAGCTGATTCCATCATATCTCACGAGACTGTGTGACACTAGATGAATTCTTTAATTCCTTTGACCCTCAGTTTCTCTACCTGCAAAACAGACCCAAAGGTAGTCCCTACCTCTTGTTTAAATGAGAGAATACCTCAGCAGTCTTAGCAGCCTATATTAGCACCTAGGCTTACTAGTCTAGATATTATTGATGATAGGACTGCTACCCAATCCCAAATCCTTGCATTCGTCTGTCCTTTCCCAGACCGCTCATGCTCCCACTCTAATTCTGTGTTGTGCCTCCAACTCATGTCCACGATGGCCCGCTCTGGCCTCTCCTGGCAACTCTTTCCTGTTCTTCCATCCTTCGCCCCTCTAGCTCCTTGCCTGTATTGAAAACTGAGTGTGGGGCAAGGACATCACTCCCCCTCTGGTCTTCTCTGACAAGCATAGGGCCGGGGGCAGGTTGAGACAAGCATTCCTGTGCTTCCATGATGGCACCTCTCCATTCCTCTACACTTTCCCCATCACCCCCTTTGAAGTACATGAGGTTAACACATCCCCTCTCCCTCACCACCCCCAGCTGCCAGCTGAAGGTCTGGAATAATCCTTCACATTCTGTGAAGACTTTGGCACAGGCCTACAGTTGCTTCTTTCATTCCTGTTGCTACATCAAGGTAGGCAACTTTACACCTGCCTGGCCTAATGTCACTTATAAAATGTCCCCCTGCTCCAATCAAGCTTCATCTCAGCCTCTATTTGTAACTTGGAGTTAGGGAACATGCTCAATGACACCATATGGCAGGCAATCAACAAAATCCAGAAGGTAAGAAGCTACAGAACAAATGTCCTGGTTTCTCCAAAACATCAATTGCAGAGGTGAGGGTGACCAGAAACATAGATTAAAAGTAAAAAGAAACAAATCAAACAAACGCAGTGGTGTGGCCCTTCTCTGGATTTTCTTTTTCTCTTTCTCTCTCTTTTTTTAATTTTGACAGGGAGAGAGAGAGAGAGAGAGGGTGTGAGCAGGGTAGGGGCAGAGAGAGAGAGGGGGAGAGAGAGAGCAGCCTCCACATTGTCAGCACAGAGCCCGATGCAGGGCTCAAACGCATGAACCGGGAGATCATGACCTAAGCTGAAATCAAGAGTCAGATGCTTGGGGCGCCTGGGTGGCGCAGTCGGTTAAGCGTCCGACTTCAGCCAGGTCACGATCTCGCGGTCCGTGAGTTCGAGCCCCGCGTCGGGCTCTGGGCTGATGGCTCAGAGCCTGGAGCCTGCTTCCGATTCTGTGTCTCCCTCTCTCTCTGCCCCTCCCCCGTTCATGCTCTGTCTCTCTCTGTCCCAAAAATAAATAAACGTTGAAAAAAAAAAAAATTAAAAAAAAAAAAAAAAGAGTCAGATGCTTAACCGACTGAGCCACCCACACGCCCCTGGATTTTCATTCAAAAAAAAATTCAGCTGCTAAAATATATATAAATAAATAAAAACAATTTTGGCGGCCGGGGTGGGGGGGGAACAAACAGGGACTTTCTTTTTCAAACAGGACTATTTCAGTATTGACCAGGTATTTGGTAATATTAGGGAATCAGTGTTGATCTTTAAATCTATGATCCTGAAATTGTCCTTGCATTTCAAATATATATTTATAGACAGAGTAATTTGGTGTCTGGGGATTCCTGCTAAGTTACTCAGGGGGTACGTAAGTGGAGAGAAATGAGTTCGATGTTAAGAGATGTGACAAGATGGCCGTTCGTTGGTTAAAGCTGTGTGAGGGGGGCTCCGTGTAGGATCCTCTGCCTTTGTACTTTCCCTGATACAAAGTGGGGAGAAGCAATCCATGGGGGTGGCTCATGCAACCAGAAAGCCTTCCAGTTCCCCACGCACCACACACCACAGTCATAACCCTGCACCTTGGCCCTGGAGCCCCTCCAGCCCCTCCAGCCCCTCCAGCCCACCCACTCTCCCACCCTTCTACCACATTGAGGCCTTTCATCTGGGGGCCTCTCCATTTTCTGCCAGTCTTCAGATACCTTTTGGCTTCATCTCATCTCTGGTCTACAGCCCATGGTTGAGGACTTCAACCTCTCTCTCTCTCTCCCTTCGACATTGACTGTCTTGCCCTCTTGTCCTCACATTGTCTCTAGAGGCAAACCCTATGCCTGGACTCGTCCCATGAGTTCTCTGCTCTCACACTCACCCTGCAACAGGCTGCCTGGCACATGCCAGTCGGAGGCACAGCACGTCGAGTGTCCCCGACCTCGGTAAAACCGCGACACCATGGAACAATCTTTCAGCCTGTCCCTGTGTCCTTTGCTGGCTGTCTCAAAGCTTCCCCTTTCAGCTCAAAACCCCAACTCTGCCTCTTACTCGGCACTCTGAAAACTCTGAAAGGACAATGAGTGTTTCACTAAGAAAGGCAAGACCACCAGATGCAAACTCCGCGAACCTGTGTTCTGGAAACCACTTCTCCAACCTCTTGAGGGAAGTTAACCACTATCTACCCTCCTCTTAGAATCTTCAACTCTCTGGGGTGCCTGGGTGGCTCAGTCGGTTAAGCTTCTGACTTCAGCTCAGGTCATGATCTCACGGTTCGTGAGTTCGAGCCCCGCGTCGGGCTCTGTGCTGACAGCTCGGAGCCTGGAGCCTGCTTTGGATTCTGTGTCTCCCTCTCTCACTGTGCCTCCCATGTTCATGCTCTGTCTCTCTCTCTCTCTCTCTCAAAAATAAGTAAACTTTTAAAAAATTAAAACAAAAAAGAATCTTCAACTCTTTAATATCTTCAGTGTCTTCTCAACCTCTTTCTCCTTCTGTCTGTCTGTCTGTCTCTCTTCTGGATTTTTCAATACTTTTCCAATGTCAGGAAAAAAAACAAAAAGCTGTCTTTCTAGCTTCCATTTCCTCTTCCTTTTGCTGCCAAACTATTTATCACCATTCATTCTTCAACCCACTATTTCTAAAACCACCAATGACCTACAGAGTCGATTGCCAGAGTCAAAAGTCATTATTACCCCATCCTGATCTTATGTGGCCTCTTATTGACGTCTACACTAATGGGAGGCACTGGTGAGGTACAGAAGAACTTGGAGCCACCCCTGAGGATACAAACCAAATCCGCATTTGCATTAGCAGTTTACACAGAGACATTTGGAAAAAGTAGGACTGAACAACTGAGACGCATTCAAGCGGTCAGAGATTAATCCCGGGGAGAGATGACTAGACTCTAATTGCAAATTAGTGGTGGTGATCTCTGTTCTCAGGACGACTGCACAGACAGAAAGGGCCACTCCGAGTAAAACAAAGCAAACTCCATCCTGTGGCGCTGCCTCCGGAGAAGGAGGGGCCTTGTTGGAAGTTGAAGGAGGCCTTTGCTGCTTCTCAATCACTGGAATCTAAGAAGGAGAATGGATTCGTGTATTACGTGTATAATTAAAAATCAGTTAAAAAGACAGAAGAGGCTAGTGAAAGAAGCCAGACACCAGAGTACATTCTGTGGCGTTCTACTCGTACTAAACCCAGAAGAGGCAAACTCATCTATTAAAAGAAGTGGATCAGAACAGCTGTTATTCTGGGGCCGTACAGACGTGAGGGGGCATGAGAGAACCTTCTGGGTGCTAAAAGCATTCAACATCTTGAATGGCCCGGAGTCGTCACACAGGCGTGCACCTACGCAAAGCTCAGATTTGTATATTTTACTCTGCGTAAATTATACCCGAATTAGAAATTAAATAGAAAGGTACACATTTTCCAAAATGAAAAAAAAGGGGGGTGGGGTGGGAGAAGAAGAGCTGTGTAAAGGGAGCGACCTCCCTAATCCACCCACGCGGTTAGTGCAGGGAGACTAAGGAATTCAACATTCAGATTGTACGGCTGGGACTGAGCTGTGCACTGGGATCCCAGCTTGAGCAATGGGACTTTGTGATTCCAACTTGACCTCATAGCGGGGAACGCTCTGATCCACCCATGTGCTCATGGCCGTGTACTTGACACTGGAATGTTTTCACTGTGATTAATCAATTGGCATCCTGGCCTGGAAATTTCAGTCCCCAGAAACTCAGCTAATAGTTACTAGCACTCCTAGTCTTGAGTCCGACGCCTTCGGAGCACCCATGTGCTACTTTCCTGGCTCCTCGAGGATCCCTTGCCCAGACCACTCGGGAGCCAGCCTGGTGCGGGGTTCCCTGAGCATGGCCTGCTTTCTCTGTGCTGTTCCAAGAGAGCGGAACGGGTGTGGGTGGGAAGGAGGTCTAGAGTGATTCTTAGAAATCGCCAGTTCAGCTCTTCTGCCCCTGTCTTTCCACACTGGCTCTCACTGAGTTCTCGTCATGTCTAACCTTACTCACTGCTACTCTCTTCGCTACTTCTTCCCTTTGCCATTCCACTTCCCTTCCCCCCTGCTTGGACTTTTTCAATGGTTCTTCAGGGCTCCCATGTTCAAGTTCAAACCACTAGATTTGGCGGAGATAACAGTTTCGCCTAACTTGCGACTACTGCACCTCCACCCCCACTCCCTGCATACTTTCCACTTCATCCAGTTTGCCAAATTGGTGGCATGCTTGACATTTTGGATGGGGCAATTCTTTATTGTGCAGGACTGGCCTGTGCATTCCAATAGGTTTAGCGTTCTTGTCTTCTGCCCACTGAATACCTGCGATACCCCACCTTCAGACATTCTGAGAACTAAAATATGCTCCCAGATATTTCCAAACAGCCCCTGCTTTTCCAACTGGGTGGCTCACACTGGCCCTTCATACCTCAGCTCACGTATGGAATCATATACAGTTGCCATCCTCATGGTTCAAGAACACAGAGTGTTGACTATTTAATAGGATTCAACCAAGTATTCGTTCTTTCTGGAAGCTCTCACTACTGACGCCCTACCACACTCTGTGCTTTTCCTTATCCAGGTGTTCACACCATGTGTGGTAAGAGCTGATTTTCTTGTCCCCTCCCTCTCAACTCACTGCTCAGCCCTAATTACCTGGGAGCAAAGACCAAGTCCGAACTTAATCTCTCGGTATCTCAAGCTTCACTTGGCTCAGTACCTGTCACATCATAAGTAATAAACTCATATTTGATGAATAAACAAACAGGATATTGAGCATACTTTCCCTGATGACTCAGTGTTATTATTCCCGGGCATAGAGATGACTTCCAGGCTGACTGAGCCACTTACAGCTTTGGGCTCTACACCAATGACCCTCCGTCGCCCTGCTTTGTGGGTTCGTGGGTTTGGATTTTGCATCAGACCATCAGTGTGCTTGCCTCCCGTGATCCCTTGGGGCCTTTGAAATCTGAGGCAGACTGTCCCAAGTGCTGTGTCCAGGCACTCCATGACCTTTGCCCCCTGAACGTTGCAATAATAACCACTCTGGTTCAGGACCCTTTTGTCCTATGTCTGGGTTCTTGCTAGGTTTCACGCCGCGGAAGTTCTCTTCTGCTTAGTGAGGCAATCAGTTTCTAGAACCCTCTCCATAGTCATTTTCTTTTTGGAAACTGCTTGGAGACGACCCAGGAGGACTTTTGAAATACAGAAATGTTTCAGTGCTGAAGTGCCCATTCCTAGGTCCCTAGATGGACAAAGGAATTTCTCAGGGTGTTTTCGAAGTAGTTGTTATATCCCTGTAGTCTCAAAGTTTATGGGTACACTTTTTTATTTTGAAAAGTTTTACATCAGTAAACACTAAGCTATAGATCTCAGATTTAGGATTTTTCTAATTTTTGGTTTGGATGACTTTGAATAAAAAAATAAAATAAAGCACCTTTTCATTATAATTCATATAGAATGAAAGCCAAGGACCATGAGGAACAGAGTTAAGAAGAACAACCAGGCAGGAGTAAGTGGGGAAATACGATTCCTCCTCACCCCCAATTTTGGTATTTACCATGCCTTTAAATATTTTAAAAATATTTTAATATATATCTTAATAAGTGTTATATAACTCTATCAACAAATAATTTTTATTTCATTCTTTTATTTTCATTATTTATTTTTAATCATCATTTTTCTCTTTTACAGGTTAATTACAACAGTTTAAGGAACAAAACTATGTAGACAGAAGAATGTTAAATAGGTTTTTTTTACAAATAGCTTGCAGCTTACAAGAAAGGCTATATAACCTCATTCCTCTACACATTCATACTAAACCAAATAGCTTATAGGAAATTAGTATTAAATAGCAACACACACAAAAAAAAACATAGATATAAATAACATAAAATAGAGTTTGACTCTAACGTGATGCTTAACAAAGCAAACTATGATGCAATATGTATCAACTTCATCAATTGGACAAGTCCAAGGAGGCACCAATCAGGTAAGTGCTAAACTCTCAACTGCCAACTCCAGCTAGATTCTTTTGTTCTTGGGCTCTGTCCAATTCCTTCGCAGAGAGCATCAGTTTTTACATCTTCTTGACTCTTTGGCTGTCAAGAGGAAGAGAAGAAAACAATAAGCAAAGACAGGATGGACTGGCTGGTAGGAGTGCCTTTTGTACCTAAACATTACTTCTCATTAATCTCAGGGTGCCAGCAGCTCAGAGTCCAGATGAGGAAATCAAGGTTCAGAGAGGAAGGGCCCTGCCCAACACAAGTGAGCTGGCTAGAGATGGAAACAGGATTGAGCGCTTAGGTTGCATCTTTAAATTCAGTGTCTATGGCACCTTTGGATTAGGTGGCTTCTGTTCATGTTGATAAAATGTTACTCTCCATTATCATCAGTGGAAATCAGAATATTGATCTCTGGTTGGCTCTTTATTTTTTAGTTTTTAACAAAGAAATATCATGCGGTCTGTAAATTCTATAAATAGGAGGCATCTTTGCACCAAAATGAAGAAGCTTGTGACTATTAAATGCATGGAGGACTAACACATCTCGTAAAACTCACTAAATTAAAAAAAAAAATAAAAAGGATGTAAGTGGGAAAAAATGAATTTTTGTTTTATGGTCCAACTCAAATTTCCCCTTTAAAATTCTACAGTGCTTAGGCGGAAGGGTCCCAGCGAGTCTATGATCCACTACTCTGCACTTGACCTTTGCCCCAGACATTTGGAGAGGGACTGATGGTAAATATCTCATACCTGAGGATATGCACAGCCTGTTTCACCCAGTTCTTCTTTGGATCTGCGCACACAGCGAATTTTTTCTTTGTGTAAAAGCTATAAAAAACAAAAAACAAAACACAAAAAAAACAGAAAATTTTATTTGTGCTTCAAAAGTTTTGAACGGCTATGTCATAGAACACCCAATGGAAATTTTGTATTCCAGCTGACTGCTCTACTCACTAAGCATTTTAGTTTTTTCAGAGGTGAAACAAAATACCAAAAAAAAAATATATTTCTGATAAAGCTCGATGCAAGAAATGAAAGGGACTCTCTCCTACTTTCTCTGCAACTGAACAAATGGTTGAACAATGGCTGTAAAATAGTCTTAGAATGATTTAATTTTGTTGCCGGTGGTTACACTAAACATGAGTATATCTGACTAATTCATTCCGAAGTATAATATCCTATATGAATCAAGAATATTATATGTGAAAATATAAAAGCCCCAACCATTCCCTGGTGGAAGACGCTCATTTCCAAATTGATGTCTTCCATATTTTCATGGGCTAACGCGTTAGGTGCTTACAAGTTTATCTTAGAAAGCAGTTTTTGCCCTCGACTCTGTTCTTTTTCTAAAAAAACCAAGCTTTCACCTTAGTCCTGTCCTGTTTAAACTTCGAAGTACATATGCCCTATCAAAACAAACGTATCTTTGCCACATCGGTTATTTCTGAATGCAACTCCAAAAAAGGCAAACATGTTTTGAGACTCAATTGATACAATTGAATTCAAGTCAGTTGATAACTTACATGATTGCATTGATATCACAAGCTTCATTGGACAGCTGCTGCGTGAAGCCCACGATAAATCTGGGATGAAGGATGCGTTCTGTATACCGAAGGCAGCAGTCAAAGCTGCTTGCTGCTAAAAAGAAATTGCAAGTATTGAGTCCACATGAATGAACGTATCTTGTGATAGTTTTACAGAACTACTTGGAGTTGGAGTTGTAGATGCTAAATAAACTATTTAGAGAAAGAGTTCCAATGGCTTTGAGACCTGATTTAAGGTAGCTCCCAGCTCTCTTTAAAAAAAAAATGGTTTATGTGCTGGGCAATTTTGGTTCGAAAGTCTAGAAGCACGTGATCTCCAACGAAAGGAATATCTTTACTAAGAAACACAAATGGACAGTGTTTTATTTTAAGTTCACTATAGTCACTCAAGAATATGAGTACCTCCCACTTGAAGAAACTCTTATAGATAAGCTTCCAAGTTCAGAAAATGAAGAAGTATGGAGATCTTAATCTATTATCTGGCCACTGGGTACTAAGAGGAGGGGAACGGCAAGAAGTTATAAAGGAAAATGTGATTTATCGGAGCTGCTTATCCGGGCTGCAATTGAAAGTGTAATATTAATGGAAATATTTTAATTTATTATTTTGATGTTTTATTTTGATCATAAAAGTTCAACATGTGCATTTTCAGGGATGCACCTGTCATTAGACGTCATGTGCTCTGACAGTCATAAAGCAATTCTTGGACATTCCCCCCCCCACCCCACCAGGTTAAATTATAACCTGCTATACGGTAAGGAGTAAATGTTGTCTCCAAGTTGGCAAAAGATGGCCCCAAAGCCGCATAAGGATGGAGAAGACAGGTCCCATTATCTGCCCCTAAAGGGTGAGTTTGGATCTTTACTATTTAGCTGAGAGGTGAGAAAGTTGGGAAGGTGGGAATGTTCCCCACATTTCTGAGTTGACCCCATTTACTGGTAATGTTACCCAATTTACATCACTCCCAGAAATAGCGCTTTGGCCTTGTTGCAGAGCTTGGGGGTCCCTAAGAGCCCACCCACCCACCTCCAAATCTGCTGGGATTGCCAGCAGAGAGAAAAGCCCGGTCAGCAGCAGCAACCTTTCCCTCCTCACTCGCCAATGAGCTGACAACTCCCATCACTTCTGAAGACTTTCTAACAGGCTCCCATTCCTTGGGGACCCCCGGGTGAGCTCAAGGCTTAGCGGAAAATGAAAAGAGTTCTTCCTCCTGCGTTAGCAGAAAGAGCGATACTCACCTTCTGACTTGCTGCACAGGTGGAGTAGCAGAACTGACATCAAAGCAGCCAAGAGCAAATTCTTGCCGCTGTCCATCATTTTCAGCTCAGGGAATAGATCTGCCCAGTGCTGGGTACCCAGTGTGCTAGGAGTGCTGCTGGGTTCTGGTAGCAGCCTGGGTCTGGGATGGCCCTACTTATAGCAAATATTGGGAATGTACACAGAAGGCGTGTTCTAACGTGGGTTTTCCCCCATTGATCAACCTGCCCCATCATGTCGTCACAAAAAAATAACCACAGGGAAAACTTCCTGCCTTTCCCTAATGTTGGGAAGCCGTGAAGGTCAGAGGAGGGGGGCGGCGTTTGAGAAGGGGGAAATCCTGCTAAATCCTTTGGATTTGCAAAGAGGGAAAAGCTGCCCAGCCCTGTGGCTCAGGAAAGGTTTTCATGCAGTTTCAACTTAATGTCTCGTCTCTGAAAAGAGAGGACAAGGATTAACAATGATACAAAGGTCAGTCCTACACCTGGACGTTATGGGACTCTATTGTTCACACTGTATTTGCTTTCCAGAGTCA